>NC_051183.1:29678759-29701680 GCF_013339695.2 Rhipicephalus sanguineus | reverse complement strand
AAGTCATGACCAGCTGCTGGTGCTCACTGATCACGGTGATGGTGCGTTGTTCAAGAAGTGTCAAGAACTTCTTGCACACATGCACACGGGTTTGTGAAACGTGCATGCGTTCTCGGGACACGTATAACCACTACATATCAACTTACCGCTTCTGGTGTTGGTAATACCCACGTTGCCATTGGCAGCGTTACCCAACCGTAAACAGCTGTTTATGTAACACATATGCGGCTCTTCAACATATATGTGTGCGTATAAAATTTATACAAATCTTTAGTGCCATTTTGTAACGTGTCGCTCAGTAAAAAAAAGTTACGCCACAGTCACCTACCCGCCGCATGCTTCGCATAACATCGACTCCCACGGTACGTGGGATCTGCCGATTTTTTCATGTAATGAACCGACAGTCATATTTGTGAAATCCTCTGACCCTCCCATGCCAAATTTGGTCTACAACAAGTTAAGGAGGCGATCATGAGAGCACCCAGACGTAGGCAGATAGATAGATAGATAGATAGATAGATAGATAGATAGATAGATAGATAGATAGATAGATAGATAGATAGATAGATAGATAGATAGATAGATAGATAGATAGATAGATAGATAGATAGATAGATAGATAGATAGATAGATAGATAGATAGATAGATAGATAGATAGATAGATAGATAGATAGATAGATAGATAGATAGATAGAAACGTTCTAAATGCCAAAGGATCGCTAAGAAATGCCATTTAATAAAGCGCTGCATGAACGGAGGCCTGTCTGCGGCGGCTGCTGTGGAACGCGCCCACGCGCTGCATTCCGCCGTCTCTCGGTTAGCGAGGCAGTGGCGCTACAATCCTTCTGCAGCGGTTGATGTGAAAGGGGTAGCACGAAATTGTCCGCGCCATTCACGCTAGTCACGGCGTGGTATGCAACTGTACATAATACGTGTCTCTCTCATATTGTTTGTCTCAACTTATCGCAAAATGAAAACACCTAAACAGCTGCGCTCAGAATTCGCATTACGCAGTATCGTAACCGTCGGTGAATTTTTAAGTGCGGAGCACTTTTTGGGGGCCGGGCTGTGATGGGCTTTGATGGTATGCTGTCATCGTAGCTTGGCGTAACACAAGGAAAACCGCAATAGCATAGCCATCTGAGCGCGCGCTCGAGCTAAAAAGTCTTCTTTCTTGTGTTCTTCGATCGCCTTGATGATGATATTAACGAAGGCAAAACAACATATAGCACAGCCAACTGCAGCATATTGAACGTGCGCTCGCGCCAAATACAAGTCTTCTTCCTCTTGTTCTTCGAGCGCCTTGATGATGATATCAACGCAGGCAAAACTACATGGAAGACACGCGACACAACCTTTGTAGGAGCTCAAAGGAGCTTCATATGTAAATCAAAGAAAGAAAGAAAGAACGAGAGAAAGAAAGAAAGAAAGAAAGAAAGAAAGAAAGAAAGAAAGAAAGAAAGAAAGAAAGAAAGAAAGAAAGAAAGAAAGAAAGAAAGAAAGAAAGAAAGATGCCAGCAGGCATAATCTCCGCCCCTCAATCTTCTTCCCTGGTCTGGCGGGGTGCGGTAATGGGCGTTTAGCCACTGATTCCCGCAGGAGGAGCTGCTGTGAAAGTTTCATAAGAGCGACGAGAAACTTTATTCAAAAAGACATTAATTGTTTTTTCGTGTCAGTCTTACCGCTACTGTCACTGCTTATGTCCCCTGTTAACACGCACGACCCAGTGCACGAGCGAGATATTGTTTGTTTGCTGCCTGTACGAGGGGAATCAACCATCTCGACCAGTAGGCGTTCTTTCTTGCATGTTACTGCGTATAGTTTCACAGCTTCCGCGTGCGTTACTGCGCAACTGAAAAAGAGGAAGGAAGCGAGAATTAGAAACAGAGAGGAAGAAATGAAAAAATAGGAAGGAAAATAGAAATGAATAGAAATAAAGAGAAAAAAAAACACAAAAAAACTGGAAAAGAGAACAAGTAAGAAAGAGAGGATCAAAGAAAAAAATCACAGCATATCCACGGAGTGAATGATGATGAGTGGGCGAAGCTGCGGAGGTTCATCGGTAAACCGTGAATCTTCCGTGAATTCTGCCCAGTACATCATCACCGACGTGAGATCGGGCGCGTTTATACTAAAGGTTCGATGAGTTATGACGACTTGCAGCTCACTTTAATTTTACATGTACGCTGTGAATTTTCATTGTTTAGAAAACCATTGCTTTAGAAAACATCTGGCGTCTTTCGTTAAGCAGCTGGCGTCTTTTCGTTTTGCTTTAGAAACATCTGGCGTTCTTCAGTTTTGCTTTTACAAAAGACCTGGCGTGTTTCGTTGGTATATTTCATCAATCAACGGCGTTCTGAACAAAATTTTTATTGTTTAATCACGCACAGGAGAAATCTCACCAGGCACTACCTTGGAGGTAAAGAATGGCTGCTAATGGGAATGAGACACAGAAGAAGTCGGCTTTTAGCTACCGCTGCGAATTTTTTATTGTTCAACAACGCACAGGAAAAATCTCCCACCGGCACCACCTTGGAGGTCAAAGCGTAAGACTGGTTACGCACTACGACTACGACTACGAGGGACGAACGGGTGCCGCCTTAAGGAGCTTCGCCCCTAAAAGAAAACCGAAGAAAAACACAGAAGGCTGCTGAGCTCCGCACTTCCTGCAGGCTTCGCACCCCTAATGCAAAGCTGTCTTTTTTATCTTTCTTCTCTTCATGCCTACATCTCCCACTTGCGTCTAGTTTTGACAGCCACACCGTTGACACGTGCACTTGTCTTTTTTTTTCTAATGCTGTTGCAAACCGGTGCTGGTATCGTTTTCACCGATTAAAACAGATATACGCGCTATAGCTTTGCGAAGGCCGCGCACGTGTGTATAAAGCAACATTCCCAAATGTTTTCAATTGTCCTAACCAGAACACGTGCGCATCGCGAAGAGTGGAGCGCATTCCATAACGCACGCGTCCAGCCGCGATTACACTGGAATGTACCGCATATATTTAGCCGCCAATTTTGATACGCGCATCAGTTTTTCGGCGACCGACAACCGCTGTCCCCGCTGTATTCGCACTGTGAGTGCTCTTTTTGTCTTTCCTCAAGTTAGCTGAGCAAGGGGTTTGATCTTTGCCGGTTTGGCGGATGCATTATTTGGTGTGATGCTATTCCAAGGCTATCCGTGCCTATATACCCTCAGGAGAGACGGCGTAATTAAGGTATATTTCGGTCCCACAACAATGATAATCATCTGGCTTGCTTGCGCTTCCTTTATTTAAAACTGTTCTACGCTGCAGCAACCTAAAGAAGCGGGTTCGATTCCGGCCACAGCGGCCCCATTTCGACGGAGGCAAAATGCAAGAGGCCTGCGTAACTATATTTAGAAGCCTAGGTGGCTGAAATTTCTAGAGACCTCCATTAGGGCGTGCCTCGATCATAGTGTATGTCGGGTTTTTTGCACGTAAAATTCCAGCAATTATGACTTGGAAATTCGGCCCTCGCCACTTTCCTGCCAAGAAGTGCTATGTAAGAAGTGCTATGTCACACTGATAGCGCGTACGCCGTTCGCGAGGGGAAAGTGTCAAGCTCCGTGACGATAACGCCAGCTCAGCACGCCAGATAAAAGACGATTAGCGCCTTGGGAGAAAAATAAACCCCAATTCCTATTTTTTAACCCCTTCAGGCGCCACCCATAAAGAACTGCCTGTACATTTGTCAAATTGACACGACAATATTTCAAGGTCCACAGTAGTCTATTGCAACAAAAATAATATCATAATATGTTAATTTATGTGTGTTATAGTAGCTAATCCTAGTTAATTTGTAATTAAATATTTATTTATTCTGAAGTCATTGATTCCCAGTTTTGGCATAATTAGAATGAAATCTGAGGCTAGAAATATAGTGCAAGTTCATTTTTGGTTTTGTCCATTTTGAGCAAACAAAAATACTTTTCACATGGCTCGTAGGAAGGGGCGCGTCGAAAGACTCGTCGAACGTGGTAGTGTCCTCAGCAAAGTGATCATATGCAACGGTACACTTCAAAATGAAGTTAAATGAAGACGAATTTATTGTGCAGGAGTTCTATATATCTCGTTCTTTCTTAGCGCCCCGCCACGGTGGTCTAGTGGTTATGGCGCTCGACTGCTGACCCGAAGGTCGCGGGATCGAATCCCGGCCGCGGCGGCTGCATTTTCGGTGGAGGCGAAAATGTCTGAGGCCCGTGTACTTAGATTTAGGTGCACGTTAAAGAACCCCAGGTGGTCGAAATTTCCGGAGCCCTCCACTACGGCGTCTCTCATAATCATATCGTGGTTTTGGGACGTTAAACCCCAGATATTATTAAAGTTCTTTGTTAGCCCCTAGTTGATACAAGTAGTAAAAAGAAGGGGTGCACACAATTGTGTACACAGCGTGTTAAATGGTACCGAGTATATTTATGGCAGGTTTGAACGCTAATACGCGAAACGATCAGTACATCCCAACCGGGCCGCTAATACCCCACAGCTGTGTCACATGCTCGGCAATATATTGAAATATAAATAAAGGACTGGTACCATGAGTTTTGTGATCTGTATGTGGCCTCGCGACTTCTACAGCAGTATAAGACGTCTCCACAGTGTAGTTCTGATATATATATATATATATATTGCACGACCGATCCTGTTCTTTCCCATTTTGACGAGGCTGCTCCGACTCTCCTGCACACAGACGCTAGCGGCCGCGGTTTAGGCGCCGTTCTTCTGCAGCGCGACAACTCTTCGCGAGAGCGAGTCGTTGCATACGCCAGCCGCGTACTCTCTCCAGCCGAGAGGAACTACACAATCACCGAGCAGGAATGTCTGGCCGTCATCTGGTCGGTGCAGAAGTTTCGTCCCTATCTGCACGGCCGTCATTTTACTATTGTTACTGACCACCACGCGTTATGTTGGCTTTCCACACTCAAGAACTTATCGGGACGCCTCGGTCGCTGGATTCTGCGTCTTCAGGAGTACGAGTTCGATATCACCTACAAGTGTGGCAAAAACATCAAGACGCCGACGCTCTTTCTCGCTGCCCGCTACCTACGGCCCCGCTCGGCGCTTCCGCAACCGCCTCGCATATCAAACACTGCGAGCCCACTTTTACATCGGTCCCCTCTCTGGCCTCTATAGACCACCTGCCTCCGGACAACGACCAAGAATTTGCCTCTCGCCAGCTAGCTGACCCGTACTGTCGACGGATCATGGGCCATCTCTCTGGAACTTCCTGTCCACTTAACGCGCGGCTACGTCGCCAACTCTCGCAATTTAAGCTCGACAACTCCGTGCTGTACCGCCGAATTTACCATCCTGACGGTCAGCGCTGGGTGGCCGTTCTACCTCGCTCTCTCCGCTCTCACGTCCTCACAGCCTTCCACGATGATCCGACTGCAGGTCATCTCGGTTTTCATAAAACCTACGACCGCCTTAGAAGTCGTTTTTACTGGCCTGGCATTACTACAAGCGTAGCCAGGTACGTCGGGTCCTGCACTATCTGTCAGAGTCGAAAACTCCCAACATCTGGTCCTGCCGGTAAACTGCAGCCTCTTCCGTGTCCCGCGACACCATTTGAAGTTGTAGGTGTCGATCTTTTCGGCCCCCTTCCAGTCACTGCCGCCGGCAAACGATGGATCGTGACAGCTGTGGACCATTTGACCCGCTACGCTGAGACATCTTCTGTGGCTACTGGTTCTGCTTCTGAAGTTGCCGATTTCGTTCTCCAAGCCATTATACTCCGCCATGGCGCTCCGCGTGTTCTGATCAGTGACCGTGGAAAGGCTTTCCTCTCTCAACTATTGAACGAACTTCTCCGATCCTCCGGCACCACTCACAAGACCGCTTCCAGCTACCATCCTCAGACTAACGGCCTGACCGAGCGATTTCATCGCACACTTGCCGATATGATCTCCGCCTATATTCAACCAGACCACAAAAACTGGGACGCGATTTTACCATTCGTCACTTTGGCCTATAACACAGCCATTCAGCGGACAACCGGCTATTCACCGTTTTACCTGGTTTACGGACGTTCCCCTACTTCCCTTCTGGACGTTTCTTTCTTTACCTCCAACGTAAATCCGTCGCCATCCTCTGCCGAGGAATACGTTTCACGACTCGCCCAGTGCCGCCAGCGTGCTCGCCTGAATACCGAAGCCAGACAGCAAGACAGGAAGATTGTTTATGATGCAGCGCATCGTGCTGTCTCTTTCCGACCCGGTGACGAGGTCCTGCTCTTGACGCCTCTTCGCACGCCTGGTTTGTGTGAGAAGTTTCAGCCACGGTTTATCGGGCCGTACACAGTTCTGGAACAGACTTCACCTGTGAATTATCGCGTGACGCCACTTGTAACCCCAGCAGACCGCCGTTACCGTACTACCGAGATTGTCCACGTGTCCCGGATCAAGCCCTTCATACGACGTTCCTCCTCTCCTTGACCTCCAGCGGCCAGGCTGGCCGCTTTCACGTGGGGGGAATTAGTGTGGGCATTTATTATGCACATCTTCTTCATGTGTACGTTATCACCATCATGATGCATTTGGTTATGCATCCTCATCTTCGTCGTGTATCATCATCATCGGTGTGGGTTGATCGTGCCTGCTCGCTGCCGGGTCTTCGGGCCAAATAAACGTCTGCCCTACCAAGACCTCATAATATATATATATATATATATATATATATATATATATATATATATATATATATATATATATATATATATATATATATAAATATATATGGGACCTAAGCATACTGTGGAATGGTTGGTCTGAAATTTCCGGCGTTCATCACATTGCCACAGACAACCAAAGCAGCTTGCGGAAGAACTAGTATTCTGTGGAATTACTTACAGAATACCTCGGTAGCCAGGGGGTATTGAGAGTTTCAGAGCAATGTGTTCAATTGTTGACAGTATTAAGCATAAAAATACATAAAGCAATGTTCAGAGCAACATAAAATAAATAAGTTCACAATATCAATGCTAAGATAAAGTTCAAACGAAATTATGACAATAATACACCATCACGAACGTAGTCGGGAATGAAAATCGTGGTTGTGGACACTTTCTTCCGGCAACGATTTCCCGTGTCTTGCAGTTTGTAGAAGGAAGGGCTCAGCAAAGCAGTCTGTATGGCACTTGGATTCGCTGATCTTCGTTGAGTGGTCATGGCGAGTAGAGACATGAGTGATTTCCGACACGTTCGTGCTACTTATGTAGCGGCCGTGGTGCTACTATCAGTGCCTGTTTGATTATAGAATATACCGTGGAAGAACTGAAGTCTTAATTTTTAACAGCGGAAGCTGTCAAACCATAAAGACGGCAGTGGTGTTTAAAAAAGCTCGCCGCGTCGTTGCCTAGCAACGCTCTGCTACGGAGACCGCCGCGCATAGTGACCGATGGAAACGCTGCGCATAGCGTCTCATGGCAGTTTAAAGCCATGGGCGCAAAGAGAGATGAAAAAAGATAGAAATAAAGAGGAAGCAAGCATCACGACCAGATAACGCACCACCTGGCCAAGCCGCGCATGCGCGGCAGCTAAGCCACGCCCTCCGACGGAGACATCGCGCGCAATCTCAGTTCTACAGTGCATAGCCTGGCTGCGCCCGATCGCACCGAGACAGCCATGGGGCGTCCTAAGAAAGTGCGCACTCCCGAGGAGGAAGCGGCGCATCTCGAAGCTAGACGCGTCGGTCGACGGGGAGTACGAGCGGCGACGGGCCCATGCTTCGCTGTGCCAGGCTTTGCGTGACTTAGTGTAAACTTCGCGATTTTGTTTCCTGGAGATACAAGTTGCCGAGCATGACTAGGCTTCTGTCTCAGTGCCTTGAATCAACATCCATCTCAAACAGACAATGATTGAAGGGAAACAGAACGCAAGCGACGAGAAACCAAGACGCCCAGATTACCTGAACTGCCAGAACTTGGGTTCGTCCTGGGAGAGTGTCTTGTGGCGTACGTAGGGCTTGTTTTCTCTCACGCTCATGGCCCACACGTCGAAACCATTGTCGGCGAAGAGGAAGCCTGTGGAAAAAAAACGAGATAATGCTGCTGAAGTGTTTTGTTGCACAAACATTTGATGTTTGGAACGCAGGACACTTGTAGTAATGTGCTGCTCGGGTACAGTGATGTTCTGACACAGTAATGTTCTACTTGTAGGCAGGGCTGTCCGATAGAGAGAGCCAAGTTTCACAACAGCACATACCCCCCGCGCCTAATTGGTAGAGTCTGAAAGCAAACAACCTTCCACAGTAGATGTCACGTATCTCGGGAGCGCTTGCAATGTGTGATGGAGTTGGGAGAGTGAGCGAGGCCGGAGACCGTGGCGTCACTGCAAACAAATCTTTATCACACAACACGGCAAACAAGAAGTTAACACGCTAGATAATTAATTAGGAGTAACATGTGCAAACACGCCAAGCGGTACAAAAGAATACGATAAACCTTTCTACTAAGCTCGGCCTTAGTGGCCCGAAAGTCTGGCAACTATGGCGTCTTGGTCTAGCGATGCGAATGGAACGTTCTTACTTCGCGTGAGTCCGTCGCCTCGCTTCCGCGCCAAAGTCGACGCTGAGTCCCGTCGATGCTACTCCTCGACGTCTGGGAGTCGCCGTCGTCGAAGCTGCCGCCTCGCTAGTCGTCCTCGTCGCTGACCCGTCGGTCTTCGTTCGAGAACGTCGTCTCGTCCGGTTAGGCCTAACCCTCGGCCTATCCTCTTGGTGCCACTGGGTCAAACTGCCGACGTGGCTCTCCAGGTGATTGTCGGCGGGTTGCCGTCTCGTCGAGCTGTGGTAGTGCCGTAGGTGCCCTGCGAACTGCTGAATGAGGCTGCTGCAAGCTCGGGAGCCTCACTGGGTGACGCCAAGGTCGACGGCTACCCTCCCGAGCCTCTCGTGCCGCTGCCCCCAGAACGAGGCCCTACTTCTCTCGTCGCGGGTGCGACGCTGGCTTGCCACACCTTGCTCCTCGACGACCCCACCGAACAATCACTGCTTGATCCTCTGGGGTTCCGCACCTCAGTTCGGGTCGCGTGGCACGCGCCTTCCTCCGGCCAATGGCTTGCGTTGACGTGGCGGGGTTGCACACCATCGGGTATTTTTCCATTCCCCGCACACCATCGACGCCTTGCGCTGTCCGGCGCGCGCCCCGTGCCCCTTTACTCATGACAGTAGAACAGCTTTCAATAACGGACGCGCCTTTCTATGGATGCACAAATGAAACAGTACCGTGTCCCGAAAGGCAAAAAGCAGTCGATGCACACCCCCACTTGATTTCCCCGTACACCCTCCAGCAAGACGACGTCTTCAACTGTCTGATGCCCGAGACCACCCTTTTGCAGGCCCTGGAACATCGCTACCCTCTCCGCGCTGCAGAAGGCTAACCCCGGTCATATGCAACACTAACATCATGGCAAAAAAAGAAAATGAAGCGATGACGTGATTACCACAACGACCTGCCTCAGGTCCCAGGCTTTGTGGAGGTAAAGAAGCGAAGGGAACAGTTCTTGGAATGCAACATCAGAGGCCCTCAGCCGCCACTTTCGTGAAAAACTTTGGTGGCCATAACCCTGGACTTTTAAAAACGGCTGTATAGGTCCGGCTTACTAAAGCTATGGGGCAGACTTGGCGTCCCCTTTGGATGATTAGGGGGGACATCAAGTCTGAGCTTGCCTCCTCGTGAAGGCCTGCTCATGCTTTAGGAATCTCTTGTTCCCTGTTTTACATTATGAGATGAAACAGGCTGAAATGTCAAAAAAAGGAAAGAAACGCATGAACGTCGGTAGCGCACACGTACGTCCAGATAATATTACTCACCGGGACTCTGGCTTGGTAAGTTGAAGAAGTACACATCAACGCCAGCCAACAAAGAAGGTACCAGGAGCACGGGAGGACGCCGTTGTGTCTGGTCGTTTTCCCTTCCAGTACCCGACTTATTGCCCTGTATTCCGTGCGCAATCCTATAAACCTCCAGTATATAGCCGTCCTCAGTGGTCGCATGCGTAATCTCGCAGGGATATCCGTGGTACTTGATCAGATCGCACTGAAACAGACAGGCTCATTTGAAGGCGTTAAAAACTTGGAAAAAAGGTGCGGCCATTCGCGAATACTACGTAGTTTCGCACGTTATCACAGCAGCATCCGCCTCATATCATGGCACACCCATGTGAAGAAGGTATTGTGAACTTTTGTTTCGTGTTTATAGCCACAAAATTCAAGAATTACCTTGATTATTTTACAAAGATATCTAGTTACACACATTCAATCTCTCAGTTTCTTCGCTTCAGCGCTTGCTAATCCAATTGTAACGCTTTTGTATGACTAAATGTTCCTGAGATAAGTTTCACTCGTGCCGTTGCCATGACTTTGGCAACGAAATAATTTCCGTAAAGGCGAGCGAGTGTTTTTCTTTTATAGAAATATGGTGCCGAACAGTGAACATTTCCTGTTCATAATATAGAAACCTTTCACCCACATGCAGTCAGCTCGAGTATATTTATTGCCATCACAGTATGCACAGGGAACACTTCCTCTTCATAATATAAGAACCCTTCACCGCATGCAGTCAGCTCAAGTATATTTATGCCATCACAGTATGCACGTTCTAAGAGAAACCACCACACACTGCGAATACAAGACGTTTGTTAAAACAAGAACATCATGCTAATTTTTGGCTACGAACGTTACTCACAGGTAGCAAGCGTGCTTCTAATTCCAGGTCTTCCGCCGAAGCAAACAAATGCGGGCAGAGCGAAACTAAAGCAAACATGCACACACGAATCCAGTGCAAAGCAACCATGTTATCTTTTCAAGGTGTTAGCCTGAAAAGGATCTGTGCATGCGTGCGCTATCCCAAACAACGCTTCAATGAAAGTACAGAGCCACTGCGTCGCTGAACTCCTCACTTCAAAATTTCAGGGGACTCAAAAGCTACTGGGTGCCCTCACACCATAAATTTCTCTATCGGCATGAGTGGACATGTACTGTCTCATCCCCCACGATTGCATGAATGGCGTACTTGCGTTTCTGTGTATCAGTTTGTTGAGCGCTACAGGAATGGGCTGAACAGTGCTCGTGCTTGCTGCTTCGGCATGATACACTACTTTCCCGTGCACTTGGTGACAGCGCGAGCAGGCGTTTCCATACAAGCAACGCCACAATAGGAAGCATCCGGGTGCTGCGTTACCTGCGCAACTGTCGCAACATGTGTGCGGTTACGAGGCACCAACGGCCGATTCCGATCTCCGCACGTGCAAGCGAATGAGACGGTGCTCTGCGACCTGTCCAGTGTTAAAATAGGGCCGAAACATTCGTGTAGGAGAGCTCAAACAGTGACAAAGTTCACGAAGGCACATCTTGCTTCCACGGGTGGGCAATCGAGCACAGCGCAGCTGCCAGCGCACGCGTTATGGGCACTGTTTCCTGGCTTCTATGGTATTGTGCAGTCTCTGTTGTCTGAATGGCATTCCATCGCGTCCAGGTTACATGCGTGTACACGCAGAACACAAGGGCTGCTAGGCAGACTGAAACATGACCGTTAGATCGTCTCCTTCTTTCGAAATTGCACTATTTCGACATGCCAGACTTCCTAGCATGAACTATTGTATCCGTTCTTTTTGTCTTTACTCATCGTATGGGTTGACAGCTTTACAAGAGCGAAACGACGCATTTGTGTTAAGCTAAGTAAGACACATACATAGCACATACATACAAAATGACAAAAAAAACAATAAAGCATTTCACTTTTGAGCGAAAACTCTAGTCTATTATAGTAGAGTTTGGTAAAAAAAAATCCGCTGGGGATTTCTTCACATTTGTACAGCCTTACGATCAACGCAGTGTATATCCTTTAGGTGTCATTCCTATCCGGTATATCGGCTGGGAAGCGCGGAATAACTTCATAGCAGGAAAGGTAATTCACGAAAGTCCTCCTATCTGCTTTTCGTAATCCTCTATTCTACACGGATACTTCTAAAGTACTTGGCCAAATCTGCGCAGCGCGGAACACCGGGACACGGGTAGAGAGACACACGGTGTTGCATGTCCCCATGTGAACCTGCAATACGAACCTGCAATATGGCAGTGTGAACCTGGAAGGCTGCGCTACGGCGATTTCATTTATCAAGCCAGCGTCGCCAACTCTGGCCGCTAGGGACGCGAAGACAATCATAAAAGCATCTCAGCGGCATATGCTTCGTCGCTCGTCTAAACGTTGCACTCCGACCTTTGCGATGCTCAAGTTTAGCGATGTTCACGCTTTCTATTGAGACCCCAAGTCATGTGATGCGCGGCGTGCTCACTCCGAAAGCTTAAGGCATTGCAAGCTTTTCCCATCAGCTGAGAATTTTATGCGTCACCATGAATTTTCATTGTGTCTCTTTGACTGTCCGTTAGGCGATGTGTCCTGGCGTATCAAATATGGAAAGCTTCAAGGCAAGGTGAATATTACGAGGTGCTTGCGTCACCTTCTGTTCTTCACCACTCTATAATGTTGCTGATGACAACCGCAACATCCTTGTCCGCCTCTTAAACTAAATCGCCGCAAACTGACCCAAGCATTTTTTATGCCTCTGCGATCCATTTTCGTAAAGTTATCCCCTGTAATGTTAAACCGACATTTTTATATACTAGGAACATGCCTTCCAACGGCACGAAATGATTATGAGGTACGCTGTAGTGTGGAATTTCTTTTTACCGCCCGAGATTTTTAATGTGCGAGTTGTTCTAAGTACATAAGCGCCTTTGCATTTCTCTCCCATCTAAACGTGGCAACCGTGGCCGAGAATATACACTCGAAGGCAAGGGAGTGTTAAAAGGGTGTGTGGTTCGTACCTTTAGGGAGTAATGGGGCTGCCACAACCATTAATGTCTTTAAGGACTGACGGCACCGGCTCTAACAGTTAGCGCCAACAGATCCCCTCAATGGACTGACATTTAGTCCTCAGATTTACAGCAAGATGGCAAGTTGGGCCACATTTACACCATAGCGGTCAACTGTTAGTCCCCAAAGATCACCTCAATGGACTAACATTTAGTCCTGACATTTACACCTTGACGTCAAAGAAATTGCGCGACGAAAACACGGACAGAAGACAAGTACAAACACAGCGCAAACTGCAACTGCCACAGGTGCTCTGTTGTGCGATCCGCTAGACGAAGGTACTCCTGAAGCACACGGCGTGCTGTGGGAGGACCAGCGGTGCTGTGAATCTGTGTTTGTGCGCTGTGTTTGTACTTCTCTTCTGTCCGTGTTTTCGTCGCGCAATTTCTTTGGCGTCATGGATCACCAACTAGCCCGAAATGCTGCTCTCATTATTTACACCTTACCGGGCAACTGTTAATCCCCGCAGTTGCACCTTGCCGGACGAACGTTCGGTACACTCAAATATTCCGTTCGGATGAACTTTTTATCCTCAGTTCAAATTGTCCGTTGATCCCCAGGGATGATTGCTCTACAGTTACTCTCCGCAGGGCATAATACTTTTCTCGCGTGTCTTTTTTGGCGGTGAGCAACAAACGCCGCGGAAAAGAACACGCGAAAAAAATATTTAGTCATGCGTGTATCACTGCTTTCGCAGTCAATGCGACAACCAAAGACAAAAGGGAGACAATGAAACGTTTTATTTTTCTCTAAATGTATAAAGGTTCTGCTTTCTTTCATTGAATTCGCTGTAAAATGTCCAATACAGGTCCAGTCACGTTGTCATGTCTCGTACAGTCCTTTTTGTGAAGCTCCTACAACAGAAGCGACAGATGACTGGCACTAACGCGCCAGCGCACGCAGCATTCTGCACGTTGAGGACAACGGCTGCATCCTGCAAGGCACAAAAAGATTGCAAATAGTTAGTCGAATGTAACAGAGAGGATGAAAACGCACGCACATGGCAAATACGTGCAAGGCGAAATCAAAACACACGTCTAAAATATGGCATGAAAAATAATTTCTCCGTGATGTCATACCTCATCAAATACGCATTTCCAGCCACATGGCGCAACAGCTCTAGTGCGGCAGCCGCAGCCATCACGCCGAGCAGCCAACTAGTCGGCGAGTATTATGCGAGCGGCGTCGTACAGCTCGAGCAAGCTCGTCAGCCGCCGCTGCCGCCAGCAATCCTCGAGCAGAAGAGCGATTGAACGCGGGGCCGCCGCCACGAACGGCGTCGAGCTGCTTGCGAGCGAGCGGCGAGGAAGCCGGCGGTAATGACGACCAAGTTCCGGAGAGTTCCGAAGCACAGCTACTGTCGGCTAGCTAAAGCCCCGCCAGCCCATGCCGGCATAGGCGTGCGCAGGGTTCCCCATCAGGGGGGGCAAAGGTTCATCGCAGCGCCCCCCCCCACCCTACTAAGTCAATGTATGGGGCAGACTTAACGCCCCCCCCCCACCCCTCTTAGGTGACTAGAAGGGTGAATGTACGGGGCAGATTTCGCCCCCCCCCCTCTTCGGTGATTAGGGGGGGGGCGGCCGGCCCCCTGCCCCCCCCCCCCCCCCCTTTGCGCACGCCTATGCATGCCGGTGCACTTAGCACGCGACATACAACCGAGCTCGGTGGCGGCCACCATAATGCGTTTCGAACGAGTCGCAGCCCCAGCAGCGCAGCGGCGAGGACTCTGTCCAATATCGCGAGCCCGCAGCTCATCGCCGCTGCGAACACTCGAAGAGCGAGCGTCCGGACGGCCGACGGCAATGGCGGTCAATTTCCAGGCAGTCAAAAAGCACAGGCAAGCTGACGCCCAAGCCGGCCATCGCGGTGCCTTTCGTGCGCGCGATATACAACACGAACGAGCCCGTTGCCGGCAAGCGCGAGGCGTTTCGCACATGCGACAGGTACGGCAGAATCTTGAATGATCACTTACTTGTGAAAGAATCCGGCGAAAACTTCTGCCCGGAGTCAGATTGAAATGATGGATCCGATGGGCCTACTGTCTTCTCAGCCGCCATTACCAGCCGGTGGCGATGCAGTGCCGTGACTACGCCGGAGATATACAGCGCGGCGTCGCGACGTGTCTAGACCAGCTCAAGACTACATGGGTGCGGCGAAACGTAAAAGCAGCACCAAACGCTCATCCACGCACACGTGCATATCTAAGGCACCGCGGAGTATTTCCTAGATTATCGAACTCTCCGAGTGCGACACAACCGCCAATACGCCACCACTAACACAAGTCGGAAGTCTAACCCATGAGCGAGGAAGACGGTTAATTCCCTTGACAACGGTTTGAACACGGCCTGCATCTCCCACGCGGTTTATCTCCTCGCTGCCTTTGCAGACTAACTGGTTTGCACACGGCACGCATCCATCTACGGTTGCTTCTTCAACGGTCTATCCGTTCATCGCGCGTGCCTATTGGGCTCCGTTGCTTCTCTTGCGGGTAATTTTGCCTTAAAGTTTAGCCTGCGCCCACGTTCCTTGCCACGCTGCCCTTTATCCTTAATTTACCGCACTCTAATGTACCCCTCCCCCCTCCTAAAAACAACTCTGCGCGCATTGAAGCACGACTCAAGGTCTCTCTAACCGTCTCATAAAGGTCCAAGAAGGCTGTCTTTCCAAAATATTTCAGCTTAAGCTTGCTGAATACAGTTTCCCTAATAGAAACGATGCCTCTCCGGCATGATCGAGGCATACTCGAGGCAAAAAAATTGGGAAGACAAATTAAAGCGCCCCCCACCCCCTCCACCTCCCTTAAACTAAACTCTCAATAGGCGACGGGTGAGGTACTGGCGCCCAATACAGACAAACGCCTGCAGACACTTAAGTACACTTCGCAAAGTTTTTCCTTACAAACGCAGCGACTATAATGCCCGCGATGCGACTCCATCCCGACACTCGAGCACATACCATACCAGCGCACTTAGGGTCCGGCAGTCAGAGTCTCGCTTCTTCTCAACTACACATCAACACTTTGTCGTCGGAGACGCGACTCTCCGAACTGAACTAAGTGAGCCAGTTGGCAACCCTTGACCAGGCCTGGCGAGCCACCATAACCAGTGGGTTCCTGGAAGGGGGGCTCCACCAATATCAACCGAGCGAGTAGTTATTACCTTTACTCTCTCTCTCTCTCTCTCCGATAATGAAGAAAAGAAGCACGAATGAACTCAAGTTGTTTCATTTGCATAACAAGACAGAAGCGTAATCATACAGTGCGTTTATAGGCTACTTCGGCGACTTCAATCACGCTCGTCAAAATCGGCCCAAATGAAGTCGCCTCTCGCAGTCGTGTGCAATTTCGACACTAAATGTTTCCTCTATCTGTGCACGTCGAAGAGCTTCAGCTCCGCTCTCCCTGCCACTGCTAAGATCGCGTATTGACGCAGCTGTGCAGTCGCTTGCGGTTGCGTTACACAGACATTACGCAAGCTTTGACCACAGAAGAGTGACTCCGCGCAGTCTTGAATTAATGAATCGCCCTGCCGCGCAGGTACAATACGAAAATTCAATCAAAGGCTTCCTTGATTGACGGATTCCGTATAATGGTTCAGTACGCTTTTCCTCATGCCTCAGGCTTCGCTAATCTAAGATAATAGTATAGAATTGTCATATTTGTATCGCTCTATGAAAACGTTACGATTCTTGCTCTTACGTCCTTAATTTTCCTCAACCAGTGATTACAATGTCTACCGTAAAACACGTTTCGAGTACCAACAGTATAACAGCTAGCTAATATGGTGCGTATTTTGTCTCTAACTGGGCTACGTACATGTATACATTCATGTGTGGCTAGGCAACCGTGGGAAGAAGGAATCGATACGAACATACGTTATTAATGCGAAAGCCTTAGATGCCCAATCAAACACGAAAATTGACCATCGGCGTCAACAACAGCGATGCAAAAAATCATCATCACGTTATGACGTCACCATATGGCGTTACTATGATGCCACATACCGTGACGTCACATGATGACGTCATCAAATGGCATCGTCGCTTGGTGAAAGGTGGGATGATCAAGGATTCAGTGCGGAACCACATTATGTGCAGAAAGAGAGAGAGAGAAATGCGATTCGGAAAGGCAGGGAGGTTAACCGGAAAACAAATATCTATTTTGATACCCTGCACTCGGGAAGGGGTAAGGGGAGACAGAGAAGTAAGGAAGAGAGAAATTAGATAGGGAGGGAGGGAAGCAGCAACACACACACAGGAGTATCACAATCTTTCATCGAGGCGGATCGCTCGCAGGAACTTCAACAGCGCCTTCGTTGCTTTCAGGCGTGAAGCTCGATCTTTCCGGCATTCCAGGATTGATTGCTCAGAAAGAGGCTGGTCGACGAGGCGTGCAAACACTGTTGAGAGGAGCTGTCTCCGAGAGCTGTACTGAGGGCACTGACATGAAGTATTATTCAACGGTTTCGTCATTGCCGCAATGGTCACATGCAGCACTCCGAGAGCAGGGGCGTGGTTCAATACATCGACTGAGAAGAGAAAGACGGCTTTTGCCTTCGAGCCGTACGTCTTTGGCAAATATGTAAGGGACCCTGTGCGTTTTAAGTGCCTAGCACTTTAGGAGCCAGGCCTGTCGTCCATCCATAGTCGCATGTAGCGTGACCACGCCGAAATCCAGTGGTCAATACAGGCCTAACACAAGGCTAGCAATGCTCAAAACTGGGTTAAAATAAACGAACAAGGTCTTAAACAATATAATTAACAGAAATAGCCAAGAAATAATAGCAATAAAAAATTCAAAAACACTTCGGAAACATGTGGCTGACACCCGAGCCGCGCAAGAGAGGGCGCCACCGCCTCGTTAAGCAATCAGTTGCTCCTCCCACCGGCGCTTCTCCGGCGCCGGGGTTACGAACTCCGACGGGAGATCATTCATGGTCAGAGATTAGCGACAGCGCAACGGAAATCTCTGGGCGCCCGTGCAACGCACTTTCTCCGGTTTCTCATTAGTGGAGCTCCACTTAGCGCAGGATTCAAAACTACACTAATCCCTACACAAGAACGACATTTCTTTGGCTGATTGGTTCACCACAAACATTTAATTTCTTTTTAGGCGAATGCGCAATCTTTGAGTGTTGTTTTTAGCGCTCATGCTGACTGGACTCACAACAGTGATGTTTCTGCTTGTTCATAGTCGTCTGTTCCTTATGCGTAGGAGCGACAAACTTTGCAAGAGCTTAGGGTACTGTGACATAAGCGATATATACTGTAGCATGTTTAAATACTAAGTTTATACTTGCTGCTATCTTACACTGCTCCGCAATGAGTTCGGAAACATAGGATTGCTAGTGACTTCATCTGCTGCAATCTAACTAAGCTAGTTCTCTAGCAATAACTTAATACCCATGGATTACGTCCAAGAGCAATTACCAGGTGGCACCTGGTAATGAACTGCTGATTACGTTGTTTGAATATTGTGACAAAAATTGTGTTGCGCGCTTAACCACCGTAAGCGTTCGCTGCACGCTCGATTAGCGTAAATTTAGCAAAACTTTTGCTCGGCTCCATAGCTGCAGTTCATTTCCGCAACAATTAGTGTTTTTAATTAGGACAGTTTAAGCTACATTTGGACAGGGTGCTATCGTTGGTCATCGTGATATTTGGTGTCTCACCCTCTTATAATTCAAAACCAATGACTCCTTGCCCACATTACATGCCTGACGAAAACTTTACTTACTTATGAAGATCCCAGCGACTAGAAACGAGGAGCCTCGACGAACACTCAATTTTCAACCGTGGGGTTGCGTTTCTCAGGGGAGGAAATTTTCCTTGGAAGTCTTTATATACCCCGCTCTCCCCATATAGCGACGAATAAAAAATGAATGTGCAGAAAAGCGACGGAAAAATCTGCCAGCCGCATATGCTGAAAATGTGGAATTGCCTATGACAGCTAGTGAATAGAGTGCGCGGTTGGGCTGTAATTTTTGTCACTCGCAAGAATGCATGTTTGGGAGCTTACGCTTCTCGGGGAAGTGAAAATAAGCGTATATTCTATGCAGCTGTCGAAAGGTGACTTGTCTGAAACGTAAATATAAAGCTTCTAAAGGTGCTTACGCCTTTACCTCCAAACGAACATGCGATGCATGTTGAAAGGATGCAGCAGACTGGAACGGAACACGAAAGCTGTCAAGTTTCAGATTAGACCTAGTTGACTAAAAGGGCAGCGTCGAGATACCGTCACGTGATCGTTTGACAACTTCGCACTGCCCAACATGTAAGTATTTTTTCTTTAGCTACAACTTCTCTTCAACCGCCTCTTAGACATATACCTAGAGAACCCTGCCAGTCGCTCATGCAAAACTATTGTCGAGCACGTTGACGTGACAGCTGGTGGTTATCAAAGAGGTCCAGTTAGAAGCACATAGAACCACGATGGGAAAAGAACTCACTGGATACAATAAATATTTTGTGGGAATATTTGAGCACGAATGAGCAAATATACAAAATAACTTGAAACCGTGTATTTTCCATGTCGTTGTAAAACGCATAGAAACCTCTTACATGTAGAGATACAATAAATTATTGCTCATTCTTTGCAGGTTTTATAAACACTGTGTGGCGTTGGTGGGCAGTGTTGGACATCCTATCGGGCATCACGTGTGCACTTTTCCCATGAACTCAAACAGTACAGAAAACAAAAACACTATAGAGAGGGTCCATGAAATGTGCTGTACAAGGTTTCCTTACCGTGCAGAAAAAAACAATTATGCTGGATGCACGCAATGCTGCGCCGACTGCATTCAAGTAGGTGAGGGAGCATGGCTGCCATGTCCAACACGCACTTCGATAGCAGCTAGCAGTGTACAAATAATCCCTCAAATTTCTATCACGAGTCACAAGTGCATAGTTCTGATCGAACACGTGAACCGCCTCGCAAGTGAAATACCTGAAGCAAAAATTATTGCTCCCTCTTGGGATACTTTGACTAGTCTACTACGGATTGTTTTATACAATGCTTTCTTTCCTAAATGGACATTGTTGCAGAGAGTGACATGAAATAGTTCTTGCTGTTTGCGATCGTGCTGATGCCCACTGTGCAAACTTTTTGTAGTACAGCGCCACGATTGTAACACACGTGTGTGTTTACCAGTGTCCTAATTCCCTATATACTATTTTATGGGTGGGTTGCGGTGCCACCATACTAACTGTAGCATTGCTGTTTCGTATTTTTTTAGCAACGAAACGAAGAGTGCTACGGTAGACGCATACGCATGAAAGAGGTTGGGTTGGCGCATTCACGTTTCAGGGCCTCATGCAAAAATAAGAAAATATTGGTTTCAAAGGCCTGTGTGGCAGCGCCCATAAGTCTAATGTCCAACAGGGCCACTGGGGCCCTGGACAAGAGGCTATACCCACAGTAACCAGGAAGCCTTATGCTTATAAAGCTGTTTCTCTTTCCGCTCTCTCTATCGAAATGATTAAATGTCAACGCTGTGTGCGCCAAACCATGTTCATCTAGTCCATGTGCTACGGCTAATCATTCGAAAGAGACCATCCGCTCTCGCTTTATCCTCCCGTTTTGGTTCCGAAAGGCTTAATAGAATTCAATCGAGCCACACGACTGAAATCGGCCACTTTGTTCGCGGCTACGTTTCGCAACCCGGCCTTAGCGTCCTGGGCTGCTGTGCAAACGTCTATGACATGCAAGGAATGGGATTCACGTAATCTAAATGTACAAGGACGCCGTTCGTACCGCGGTCGCCACCTGCTTGCAGATTTCTCGCAGTTGCGGCAACAATTCGCTTAGCTTGCCTGCACAGTGAACCTCGCGAATCTTTGCGAATGTTCACTCAAAGGGTCTAGTGCCTAGCGTACGCGTCCAAGCACTAACAATGCCGTCCGATGGCGTAACCGAATCGCATCCTCTAGGTCGCTTCTCATCTTCCAGTGCTTTGGAACACCAGATGGGATTCGATATGCGTTGGACCACGTATCTCGAATATCGGGGGTGTCTGGACAAATGGTACGTCCAGATATGAGAAAGCTTAAGACACAATTCTCGCTGCATGCTGCCTCACACTTTTCGTTCACCAGACCAAGCAGCGACATGGAAGGTTCGCGCCTAATTTGGGCGGCGTGGTTCGTGTCCCTAACAGCCGTAACTAGTGCCAAAGAAGACATGAGAAGGGAAGCAGCCATGACACCTGTGAGTATTAAGCACTGTTCTTTCGCAGCCTTCGCTGGCGAAGCGTGTCTTTACAATGCGTAATGTGGTGCGCAGTTACCCTACCATTAGACACTAAGAGCCGAGTTATGGATACTAACTGTTCAGGACCTTGATTCTAGGTTATGGTGTCGACTTGGGCTTGTTGGTTTGTTATTCTCGTAAACTGTGGCGCTCCGTGTGTGTCTTTTTGTGTTCCCTGTCTACGTCTTTCGCGTGCAATAGGTTATGGTACGGTCCGTATATTAGTGACTCTCCTTTTAGTAAGTGTACTTGTGGAGGTTTATGAAACAGCATTGTTTACCTATGTAAGTAAGGCGAGTAATTCTGTAAACGATAAATGTAACCAGGTATTTTGGGGCTTGCTGTACTCTTTTTTTATTTTTTTTTTGGTGATGTCGTCATGTTCCTGTTTTCATATTAGCTAATATTACAGGTGTCGATTACTTATACCAGAACCTCTGTTATGTCTAACAGTGCATCTGAAGCATTCTAGCTCTTTAGGAGCCAAGGATTAACTAGTGCCGTACTTGAGGACCATCCCATTATTATCATATAAATTAAAACGTTCTTCGTTGAAAGCAAGCGCAAACATAAAGAAAAATCAATTGCCAAGTGAACCTCCATGCTTGACATAAAGATGAGCTAACGTCCTCGGCCATAAGGGCATCAAAGTTGTTGACATTAACTTGTCGATTTAATGTCATCTCGACTCCGGAAGATTACCCTGTGTAGCAGTGATATGGCTACTTTGGTGATCAGAATAATGCAAAATAAAGATAACTTCCACCACTGACGCAGTGCGGGCTGGTAAGATACCATGGTTACCCATGCGAAACGAGCTACGCAACCACGGATGACGGATTCATGCTCCATGTCATCAGGGTTCCTCACGGCATCACCAACGGACCGGGCACCGCAGGCGGACGAGAGAGGGAGCGACCACGTCGACATCCTGTGCTCTTCGTGCCGCCTCTGCTCGAAACCTCAGCCGTCTACTTCATCAATTTCCCATCGGAGAGTCCAGGCGAGTAGCTGTTAGTCATCAAACTTTCGAGTTGAGGCTATCAAACAGGCGCTGCAGACAAAGCGAGGGAATGAGAGAAAGGAAAGAGAGAAAAGGCAGGGAGCCTAACCAGATGAGCGTTTGGTTTGCTACCCTACGCCCGGGGCAGGCCCGTAGCCAGGAATTTTTTTCGGGGGTGGGGCACTTGCTGAAAGCCTCGACTATTTGAGAAAAACGCCTATTTTCATTATTTATTTTTGCTAAAACACCATGTATCATGAAAATTTCGGGGGGGGGAGCCCCCCCCCCCTGGCTACGGGCCTGGCCCGGGGTAATGCAATGGAGACTAAAGCGAGAAAAACGCCCACAGGGTTTCTTATGAATTCGCCTAAGACGATTTCAAGGCGAAAGCCATCTTCTTTTCTTCTTAGTCCATGCATCGATCCACCTCGCCCCCCCCCCCCCACCCGAAAGCTTTCTGCACACATGGTTTTGCAGTGCCTCCATGATCGACCCACCTCTAACCAAGCGGCGATGTCATGTGATGACGTCATCATGCGACGTCGTACTGATGTAATGGGGACGTCGTCACGGGATGATTTTCTTGCATCACTTGTGTGGACGCCGACGCCAACGGTCCAATTCCGCGCTTGTTGAGGCATCTAAGGCTTTTGCCTTAAAAGAAGGAGACGGGTAGTGCAGGCACACGGGAACACCATCAGCCGCGGATCCCGCTGTTTCTTTGGCCGAAGGGCTCGATCTTCTTAATCCAGTGTTTTCATTCCTTCAGTGATTACCA
>NC_051183.1:29648789-29678659 GCF_013339695.2 Rhipicephalus sanguineus | reverse complement strand
CCTCAAAAGCGCATCGTAAAAGAAAGCGCGTCACTGCGGAACTAACGTTCATAGATACTCTACTGCGTGGAGAAGCTTTGACTAAGCGAATTCAGGTATAGTGATGCAAGCTTGCAGGTTTTCTTGCAGAAATTAAAGACGTACAGTAGCCTGATGAACATAGTGACAGCGCAGCGCCAGCCGGTTTAGTTTTCGGGTTCAAAGAAGCCAATTTCTCTCAGACAGAAAAAAAAAAAACTGTACTGGCTTAGGAAGAAAGAGCTACGTGGGTGTAATAATAATAATAATAATAATACCTGGCGTTTAACGTCCCAAAACCACGATATGATTATGAGAAACGCCGTAGTGGAGGGATTCGGAAATTTCGACCACCTTGCGCTCTTCAACGTGCACCTAAATCTAAGGACACAGGCCTCAAACATTTCCGCCTCCATCGAAAATGCAGCCGCCGCGGCCGGGATTCGATCCCGCAGCTACGTGGGTGTAGAACAAAGAGCTGTGACAAAACCTCAAACAGATCAAATCACGGCTGTGCTTATCCAAAGGCGCATTGCCCACCCCCGAGTCGTGAAGTGTATGAGCGCGTTGTGTCTGAAAGATCCTGAACTGCCAGCAAATGCCACTTGATTGTAACGAAATTGTCCTGTCAATCTGATGGTCTTATAGACAAGATGGTCCTACCTGAAAGAAGCTTGTTAGCTGCAGTGGTGTTGGGCAACCAAAGCACTGCTTACGTCACGCGAACAGTCCCTACCGTGTTTCGTCATGACAGGACAGAAAGAAAATGGAAAGCTAGGTGATCATATGGAACCGAGCTATAGTATGCTTTTCTACGTAATATTTCCTGTTTCTGTATTAAAGTTCTTCTGCACCAAACAACTCAAACCGCAGTGATAGAGTCTCGTAAAGTATTGTGGCTATGCGCATGCAACGCCAAGGTGTATTTCCAGTAGCGAGATGAGCTTGAAACGGATGGCAAAGGTTCCGTACTCGACGCGTGATTTGTCTGCCGCCAACCCAGCTGCACTCGCAGATGTCACGCCGCACGTCCATTCAACAACAACAAAAAAAAAAGAGACGGCGAAGGTGCGACGCCACGTTTTTTCAAACTACAGCGTTGTCGCCGCAGCACTATTCATTCTGTAACAAATTGATGTCGTGGGCAACGGTGATACGCAAATTGTATCTACATCAGCGCTTTGGTAGCGGCAGTGGCTATGGATTCGAAACGAAAGCACGTGTTTCGTGAAGTGCATCAACATCCCGCGGTGTGTTTCTAGCGTGTCTCATTTATAAAATGTGTCAAGCAAAAGTGGTATATTACACAGCGAAATTTGCTTCGGAGATACTCAATTTGTTTATCGCTCTATAGGGAAACCCTAAATAAATGTTTACGCACGTTTGATGTCGATGGAAGTGTGTGATATTTCATTCGACAACCTCGATAGCAATGAAGGAAGAAAGCTGCTTCGTTTAAATGGAACCGGAAACTCCCACCACGAAACCATGAATACAAGATGTTTACGTTTCCTTTTAAATTGTAGAGACCTTCCGTAGAAGCATTTTGTAGGCGAGTATGAAACTCTTTAGAAGACGTCGTTCAAGTGGGTGGCACAGATCCGCGCTGGAACGAATGGAAAACATCCATCAGATATTTTATTTAGAAGCATGGCAGTTAGAGTGCTATTCCAAACATTTTTGTCAAAGGACTGTATAAAAAAAAAAACGCCCACTACACATTACAGAATCCTTATAATACGAGATAAATATGACGTTAAGTTTGAGCCTATCACATTGATAATGCGTTAAGCTGTTTCTTAGGTAACTAATGTACAGTGTCTCCTAAGAAGCTATAATATAGGGAATTTATGACAAAGACACCGGGAAAAAACGACAGGCCACAGGCGCTTAATTCAATTGAGAGTTTGTTGCAGGAATCCCGTAAATATAAAGGTGCATCGATGCTTAGGAAAGGAAAACAAACAACTTATCTTGCCAAGCCAATCCATCACACAGCCATTTATATCCTGCTCAATGTTTCCGAAAGAACTAGCGCGATTTAATTGTCTTGTAGGAAGCATATTTCAGATGACGTTAGAGCCATGAGTAACAGTTTCCTTTGGTTTGATTTCGCTACGCGCGATTAACGCAGGATGTATGCTCTGTACATAGTGTAAATAAATTTTTTTCTAAACAGACATAAAAGTTTCAAATTTAGGTCTGTCAACAGAGGCTCATTTATTTTTCAAACAAGGAGCACGACACATTCAAACACCGCCAACAAACTTCAGCCTCGTAGTAAACTTGTCAGAACAAGTGTCAGCGAAATCTGTCAGGGATATTCCTGTTCGGTGCTTTCAGGTTTAAGGAACACAAACTCACTTTGCAAACTGTGCGAGCAATTGTGTGAGTTTATATTCACCCCCCCCCCCCCGCTTTTAAACGATCAAATCAAAAATTCATAGAACTCCAAACAATCCATATGGAGAGCGGCCTGTGACACAAAGCTAATAAGGCCAACTTTACAACTTTAGTAGTAGCAAGAAGTTTAGATCGTATTGTGCATACAATGAAACAAAATTTATATTGATGTGTACTCATGGCACAGAAAGTGCCCTGTCCATGCCTATGGGTCGCCGATGTATTCGCGCGTATCAAAAAGCACACATTCTGCTGCAACCAGTGAAGTACGTATGAAGGTATGAAGGCACTCCATGCAACTGCACTTTCTGCCTGTCGATTCACTGGCACATTTCAGGTCACCAAAAACGGTGGGGGAGATACACACTATATGTTTCACGGTGCGAGATCACGCTGACTGTGGCAAATATACACACTTCCATGTGTATGTTTGTGCACACACATGCACACACTATGTATACAGTGAGTTTTCTACATGCCTAATGTTTCAGTCAGTTCGTGTACTCACGTGATCGCCCCGGCATCTAAAAACTGCGACGTTCCTAGTATCGGGAAGATAGCGACTGCACATATCTTGTGTTCCCTCGAGGCAGAAATATTGTTACAATCGTAGAAATATTGTTACAAGCAGTCACGACGTTCTTAACACCAGAAAAAGATTTCAAGGCATGCATTAGCGCCAGCAGCGCCCTTTCACAATTTCCTTGAAAGGAACGCCTTAAGTGATAAGTTTTATCTGACATTGTAAATGCTGAGTGGCCCAATAGCCTTTAGTAAGGCTATTTCCAGCAAAGTAGACATCATTCAGAGAAGATGCAATATAGTGTGAAGAACGACCTATGTCATCCACTAAGGATGCGGAATCGTTATTGAAAAGCTGGCTGCGTTGCGGCCCCGTAATGACAGAATTGAGGCTGTCCGAAACGTGCGTGCATCAGCTTCCTTGCCGAGTCGAAACAAAATAGGTTTTGATCCTGAGAGATCATATGTTCTAGAAAGTTGTTCTCGTTGCGACGTAGAGATATTGCGACGGTCTTGCTGCCTCTCATCAGTGTTTCGTTGTGCCCAGTAAATGTCCGAAGTGTCAATAAGAATTTGTCTTCTAGAACATAGAATACCAGTGCGCCACGCTCGTACTGACGACACTCTATGACAATCATGAAAGAAGGACAATCTTGCGTCCACAGAATAACATAGTATCAGTAAACTAACTGGTGAATATTGTTACCTCGAAGATTCCTACATTTCAGAGGTCCACGGACACATCGTTTCTGGTGTTATAAGACATCTGGTTTGATTGGCCTAATTGTAAAACATTCATTTAGACGTACGGCTCTGAAGCAACAAGTATAACGCAGTACTTAAGAGAGACCCTTTTCATGTTACTGCGGGCATAAACAGTCTTTCCATGGCATCTATGATATTTGAAGGTATCGTTAGCTTCTTGCACTGTTGGAGGCATCCTCAATCTAAACTCGCCTTAACAGGAAGAGCTCATCCGGTGAAAAGAAGAGCACAATGATTGGACGTTGAGCCATGATTGAAACGCTGAGAAAAAGAGGGCCTTAGCAGTCATCGCTGCTTCAAATAATATGACTCGGCTGGCTCTTTACCGACGAAGGGTGGCTGCAGCTTTCATGTTGAACACCATTTGCCAAGAGGACCGGAGGGCCGGGTACGTTCTTAGTGGTATTACGCACAGTGTAGCTTGAACAGGCCCCATAAAATAAGTTCCTTTTCTCCGTCGCTTTGCGTGCCCCATTAGCGTTACGCCTGACGTAATTGACATCGCACGTCAAAAACAGAGACGAAACACACATCAGCACACGTAAGAAACAAAGGCGAAACGGACGCAAAAATATACAGAGACGTAAGCGCTGTGTACCTCTGTGTCCGTTTCATCGTTGCCTTTGATGCGCGCGGTCATAAGATGCCACGAACCAACTAGCCCCCAGTACCTCTTAAGTTATAAACCTACCTTCACATTGCGTATTTCAACATTACTTTGCACTTCATCTGGCCGAGCTTGACGCTCAAGAAAGTAACGCTTCCCGGTTGCTTCAGCCTATCTGTAAGACTGTTATTGAGGACAAAGGCAAGAAGAGACTATCTTACGCATTAGAAAACGCGAGTCCTTGTAGGCCATCAGGAGCACCGCGCAAACTCCTATGACCCCGATCACCACCGAGGAGATGAGCACGCAGGCCTTGGCACAGGCACCTCGACCACTGCGGAAACGACGTTGATAGCAACGCGTAAATGTGTGCAAGTTTCGAGTGCGATAACTCGTCAACTGTTCTGTTTATGAAGTGGGGAATATAATGACAACATGAAACGACGAAGGGATCATGTTTCCTTCAACACCCCGTGCAGTGTAGGCTGATGTTTAAGTTGCTGAGCTGCAGGCGACCCATGCTTAAGATCTTGTGACAGCGCATGCACACCCGGGGGGACAGAAGAGAGAACAGGGCGCTCCGTTCCTCACTCTTCAAGGTATCTCATGCTCAGACCGTTTGAACCCTGTAATGAAGTTTCAGAAAATGGTTTTTTAAAGGATTCTTGTCTTGGTTGTGGCATTGTCCACAGGCGCGGCACGCCAACATGGGGAGCTGTCGAAGATGTTCGGCAGAAGTCGGGACGAGGACGAATTAAACCACAATTGAAGGTAACACCAACGCTTAATTTGGTAAATCGACTCGGCTCCTGAAATTCCGTTCATCCGAATTGCCTCCATAAGGACTTTGTATAGCAGCTCTTGCGATATTTATGCGGCAAGTCTGAACCTCCTCAGAAAGGATAATTGTCGCGCTGGACATGTGCCCATCGGCACCACAGGCGCCGCGGTAATCGCCCTATACGCAGCCAAACTAATGTACGGTGAATGTATAGAGTATGCCGTATGCTCTTTACGAAGGCTACATACGTATAAGAAATTTATGTGCGTGGGACTGATTACGCTTTCGTGACACAGGAGCAGTTTGAATCTCTCAAGTTTCGACTTGAATAATAATATCAAGACTTACTTTACGTTTGAGCTCGGGCGGACGTGCACATCCATGGTCTAGCTTCTTCTTCTACTTCGATTATGCAGACAAACGACCGTCGGGAATAACCGTGGTCTGATGACAATGATGACAAACACATCGCGGGACGTAACCATAACGAGGAAGACGTGAAGAAGCGACAGGAAAAATAAAATATTCTGCAAGGTTTCGCGTGCCAGAACAACCATATCACTGTGAGATACGCCGCAGTGGGGGGCTCAGGATGACCTTTGACCGCATGTGTTTCCTCAACGTGCACCTAAATCTAAGCACACGGG
The DNA here is from genome assembly GCF_013339695.2 of Rhipicephalus sanguineus. Lineage (NCBI taxonomy): Eukaryota > Metazoa > Arthropoda > Arachnida > Ixodida > Ixodidae > Rhipicephalus > Rhipicephalus sanguineus. Next base: position 29,672,916 of record NC_051183.1, on the reverse strand, counting down.
CTTCGTTAACGGCACAACGATCCAGTGGCACTTATTTCTACTCCGAGCACATACTTGAGGCCAAGCGCTTACTTCCGGTTTTCTGAATATTCAGAGAATGTCTTGTAATAAATAAAACTGGCACGAAATCAATGGTTCTCGTTGAAGTTGATGATTAGTGGGTTTTTGTGGCGCAAGGGCCAAGGGTGGCCAAAGAGCGCCATGTCTGATGATGTGGTGTTTGCGTTGACTAGTGAGTTTCGATGGTAAGTGTAATACGGCTGTATAGAGGCCTAAAATCACGTGCTGTATGGCAGCGTAAAAAATGTGTATATAGCATAAAATTATGACACTGATCAGTGATGTGATCTATGGGTGTGCGATAAATGGCCAGTGAGCATGATTTCCACAAGGGAGATATTTTCACTAACACGAATGCCTCCTTAGGGCCTTTGCGCCCAAAGGCCGGGAGGCAGGTGCTTTTTGTTGGTAGTATTACCGCAGCCGCAACCTCAGTCAAGAGACCGCGCTACGGGTTACCCGGGAAAATAACGTTGAAATTATTGATATCTTTGATGAATTGAAGAACCGCCTGGTATTTAAAAAGTGGTTCCCTGCCTAAAAACATAGCGGGATGAAGTGGCAACTGTTGCCGGTATATTAACGGAAAGTGCTTGTTTCTTTGAGCGTGCAGTTCCGTGCATTGCGCTAGTATGTGAAGGACGGTGAGAGGCTCCCCACATCTATCACACAAAGGTGGATCGCCACCGGACAGAAGGTATGAGTGTGTACTGTGTGTGTGTCCTAAGTCTGCAGAGTGTTATTTCTGTACGACGTGTTTTAGATGTCGGCGGCCAATTACCAAGATGCGGTTTTATAAGGTGTAGTTTATTTTGTTTTTCCTTATCCCATAAGCGCTGCCAATGGGCTCTGAGCATCCGTTTAAGGAAGGGCTTCAGATCTAGCGCAGGGACAGCGATGGGGTGTTTCGGCGGCGTTTTCGTGGGCGGATGCAGCTAGCTGGTCCGCCAACACGTTCCCTTCGATCTCGCGGTGCCCTGGCACCCAGCATACAACAACATACTGCTTGAGTGTGTATATCCTGCATAACAATGAGTACAGTGAAGTAAGGATAGGGTTTCTATGTTTTTTTAAAGTTTTCAAGGCTTTTACCACACTCAGGGAATCCGTATATATAACTGCCTTTTGTAATTTTGATTCCTTAATATGTTTAACGGCCGCAAGTATCGCATAAGCTTCTGCAGTAAAAATGCTTGTATTGGGATGCAGAACGCCGGCATCCGAAAACGATGGTCCAACCGCTGCGTAGGACACACTAGTGTGAGACTTTGATGCATCTGTGAAGAATTCAGGGTAAGCGTACTTGTGCTGTAATTCGAGGAAGTGTATGCGGATGTGTGCAGTAGGTGCGTGCTTCGTAACTTCCACGAAAGATACGTCGCAGTCTATAAGCTGCCACTGCCATGGCGGGAGATGTACAGAGGGAGCCACCAAACGGTGTTCAAGAAGGGGCACACCGGTTTCCTCTGCTAGGCCCCTCACACGAAGTGAGTAGGGCTGTCTCATCGAGAGACGCTTGTCAAACAGCGCAGCACTGGACAAATCATTGATAGTAGAGTGTAAGGGGTGTTCGTTGTTTGCGTTAACCTTGAGAAAATACGCAAAAGATGAATATGTTCTCTGCAAATGGAGTGACCACTCGTTCGATTCCACATAGAGGCTTTCTACAGGGCTTGTCCTGAAAGCACCAGTAGATAGCCGAATACCTAGGTGATGGATTGGGGTCCAGCATTTTCAAGGCGCTTGATGAGGCAGACTGGTAGATTGCGGCTCCATAGTCTAGACGTGAGCGGATGAGGCTTTTGTAGACTTTCAATAAACATTTCTTGTCACTACCCCATGCAGTGTGTGACAACACTTTCAAAACGTTCATTGTTTTCATACACTTATTTTTTAGGTGCTTTATATGTGGCACAAAGGTTAGCTTCGCGTCCAGGATTACTCCCAAGAATTTTTGTTCCATTTTTACAGGTAGGCGTTGGCCCTGCAGGTTAATGTCGGGATCAGGATGCGTACCTCTTTTTCTCGAAAATACGACGCAAGTGCTCTTTTGCGCATTTAGACTAAAGCCGTTCTCGCCTGCCCACTTGGCCACCTTGTTCAGACCAAGCTGAACCTGCCGCTCACAGATAGCGAGATTACACGATTTAAATACTATTTGTACATCATCGACGTATGTACAATAAAACATACTGTATGGGATGCACAGACGTAGGGAGTTCATTTTAACAATAAAAAGCGTGCAGCTGAGCACCCCTCCCTGAGGCACTCCAGTTTCCTGCACGAATGGTCGTGATAAAACATTTCCCACTCGAACACGGAATGTACGGTTCGACAAATAGCTTTCTATTACACTTAGCATTCTGCCGCGTATGCCTAGATGTGAGAGGTCTCTTAAAATTCCAAAGCGCCACGTAGTATCGTATGCCTTCTCCATATCTAGGAATACAGATAGAAAGAATTGCTTGTGGACGAAAGCTTCGCGAATTTGTGCCTCAATACGTATGAGATGGTCAGTCGTGGATCGACCCTCTCTAAACCCACACTGATATGGGTCAAGCAGTTTATTCGATTCTAGGAAATGTAACAGGCGCCGGTTTATCATTTTTTCAAGTACTTTGCAAATACAGCTCGTAAGTAGCTCAAAACAGAAGATGGATCCTTCCCCTGTTTCAGAATCGGGATCACAATGGCTTCTTTCCATGCAGAGGGGATTTCACCGGAAAACCACACGGCGTTGTAGAGGCAAAGCAGAGTTTTTTGTGTTTCTTGGGGTAAATTTTTTATCATTTCATATATTACACGGTCGGGACCTGGAGCAGATTTGTTGCAGCAACTCACTGCGGCCTGCAGCTCTGCTAGGCAGAAAGGTTGGTTGTATCCTTCAGTGTTCGCACTTTTACGTTCTAATTTGTGCCGTTCTATTTGCGTTTTGTACGTTTTAAAGATTTCAGAATAGTGTGACGAACCAGATACATGTTCGAAGTGTGCACCCAGGAAATTAGCCTGGTCTTCCAAGGAGTCACCGTGTGTGTTCACCAAAGGAAGAACAGATGTTTGTCGGCCCTCGATCCTACCAATTCTGTTCCATACCTTTGCCTCATCCGTGTAGGAGTTGATGCTTGAGAGAAATCTCTGCCAACTCTCTCTTCTAGACTGCCGCCGGGTTCTCCGGCCTTGGGATTTCACCTGTTTAAAATTCATTAGATTTTCTGCAGTCGGCGAATCGCGCAGCAGCCCCCAGGCTTTGTTTTGTCTCTTACGAGTCTTACAACACTCGTCATTCCACCAAGGGACTTGGCGTTTGCCTGTCACATTTTTTACTTCAGATATGCTTTGTGTGGCGGCGTCGATTATGAAAGCAGTAAAATACTGGACAGCTGCATCAATTTCTAGGGAAGAAATGTCTGCCCACGAGATGCTAGCAAGAGACTGGAACTTGCTCCAGTCGGCTGAATCGAGCTTCCACCGTGGGGCCTGTAGTGGAGGAGGGTTGTTTCCTTTCGGCGTTCTCAGTAGTATTGGGAAGTGGTCGCTCCCGTAGGGGTTTTTAACCACTTCCCAGTTAAAATCAAGTAGAAGGGTGGGGGAGATCATGCTAAGGTCAATAGATGAATATGTTTTGTTCGCGAGGCTAAAAAACGTGGGCTCTTTTTTATTTAGTAGGCATGTACCAGTGGAAAGGAGGAAATTTTCAATCAGACGACCTCGACCGTCATTGCGAGAGTCGCCCCACAAGCTGCTGTGGGCATTGAAATCACCTAGAACAAGGTAGGGTTCTGGTAATTCATTGATTAGGGACTGAAATTCCTGCTTGTGTAATTGGTAATGCGGGGGTATGTAAAGCGAACAAATGGTGATGAGTTTATTTAGAAGCACAGCTCGAACGGCCACCGCTTCCAGGGGCGTTCGCAGCTGTAGTCCTTGACACGGTATTGTTTTGTCTACTATAATCGCAACGCCACCAGATGACGCAAGAGCGTCCTCGCGGTCTTTACGAAAGACGACATACTGTCGGAGAAAGTCTTTGTGGCTTGACTTTAAATGTGTTTCTTGTACGCAGAATAACCTTGGTTGGAATTCAGAAAGTAGCTCTTGGATATCATCCAGATTGCGAATTAGACCTCTCGCATTCCATTGGATTATTTGTGTATCCATTTTGATTTGTAGAGTAGTGTAGTGTAGGTTCTCTGCGTACAAGTACTTTCCAGGTCTATGTAACTTTATCAGGCGCAATCACTCGAGCCGCTTTTTCTTTTTTCAAGCGCTCAAGCGAACCGCTTCGGTCCTTCGACATCGTCGACGCCGAAGGAGATTTGCTGGTGTCCATCGCCTCGAGTGAGGCAGTGAACGCCCGCCTTTGCAGGCTCGTCGACCTTACTAGAGACCTCGCCGCATGCGGCGAGGCCCGTTGCCCCAACAGCCCAGAGGTTGAGGGGCTCTGCTTCGATGTAGGCGGAGTAGTCTTACCTGCTACCGCCAAAGGGGCAGGTGGCACCGCCACTGGCTCGCTACGCGCCAGCCGAGAGGAGGTTGCCTGGGGCTGCTGCGGTGCTGCCCCTTTACGCACCGCATCAGCATACTTTGTTCCTTGAAGGAACGAGAGGCGTTTCCGCGCTTCCCCGAACGAAATGTTTTCTTTGATTTTTAGTGCGATTACGTCGTTCTCCTTTCTCCAAGATGGGCACGAGCGCGAGTACGCGGCGTGCTCGCCATCACAGTTCACGCAGTGAAGTGCATTTTCGCATGTTTCTGAGTTGTGCTCAGTGGATCCACATTTGGGACATGTGGGCTGGCCTCGACACGTCTGAGAACCGTGACCATACCTTTGGCACTGGAAGCATCGTCGGGGATTCGGAATGTATGGGCGGACACGGAGCTTTGTGTAACCTGTTACAAGTGTGTCTGGAAGAACGCTGGAGCCAAAAGTAATGATTATGTGCTTTGTTGGAATATCCTTGCCATCTCGCTTGATCTTAATTCTTTGGACGGTGACTACATTCTCATGTTTCCAACCCTCAAGAAGTTCAGCATCGGTCAGGTCAACCAAATCATCCTCTGACACAACACCTCGCACAGTGTTCATTGACCGATGTGCAGATACAGTTATGGGGACATCACCAAAATTCTTCAGACTGGACAGTTTTGCATATTGTTCTTTGTCTCGCACTTCAATGAGGAGGTCTCCACTTGCCATTTTTGTGGCTTTGTAGCCTGGTCCAAGTGCATCTACCAAGCATTTTGAGACTAGGAATGGGGATAGTTTTCTAACTGTCTTTTCAGGTTTGTCACTGTGGATAACATTGTAGCGTGGATAGTTCTCTTTGTTTGGTTGAAAAAGTTCGGTGTTTGCTTCGGTGCGCACCCTTTTCAAGGAGCGATCAGTGGGTAATGGGGGGAAGTGTTTAGCCATAAAAAATGGATTGTGTTCGGCAGCGGTGGCAGCCACCCACCACCGAGCCCAACAAGGGGACGCTGCAAGACATAAAGAAAGCACTTGCACACGCCAGCTGTGCACCGCCGCTATAACCAGATGTGACGCATCCCAAGGTGGGGTGGAGCACACGAGGTTAACCCTTGCCGCCAGAGAAATTCGAAGTAAAATAGAAGAGAGGAGAAGACAGGACAGATGAAAAGTAGGTGAAAAGACGAAGATGTGAGGAGATGAAGACAGGAAAAGGCGACTGCCGATTTCCCCTGGGTGGGTCAGCCCAGGGGTGCCGTCTGCGTGAAGCCGGGGCCAAAGAGGTGTGTTGCCTCTGCCGGGGGGCCTTAAAGGTCCAAACACCCGGCGTCGGCTCAACCCCCAGGATCCCCTTTTCCCCGGACACGGCACAGCCACGCACGGCTAGGCGTGGGAGGGGGTCGAGACCCCCCCGTTAGCTCGGGTCCGTGGTGTCGCTACACACCAAACGCCTGCTTGCGCAGACGCCCCTGCGGGGGGTTCTCGTTGAAGTTAAGTGTCATATTGGGTACGTATGACGTCGGAGCATCAGTTTATTCAAGATAACGGCAAAACAGAGGATATTCATAATGCTTGGTGCTCCGGCAACACTGGGCGCGTCCGCCATTTTTTGTTGGGTTCCGTCGGGGAATCGTCTGCTAGCGTCTCCATAAGGACAGCCCACGGAGAGGCTGAGCCGCAGTCGTTGGCGAAGCTCTCGGACCGAGAAAATGCGGCTGTTTCTTTTGTCATCCACCGCCCAACGGTCAGCGGACCTCACTGTGCTGCCACAAATTGACGAGAACTCAATATCAGAGCTCTGCGCGCTCAAAAACTAATCCGGACGGCAGCTGCAAGAAGCGCACCGCTTCGCAAAGCCGAACTGCTGTTCTCTAGTAGCATGCGCTTCCGATCTGAGGTAGGCGTTCAAGAAACGTGTTCACTATAGACGAGGTGTGACTGTCGAACTTCTAGGATGACCTTGCACTGCAATACACTCCATTGTATTTCCCCCTGTGATTTTATACAAACACTCGTCAAATATCGACACCACGTTGTTTCTGCGCGACCTGTGCAACGCTGTGCCGCTTTCCTCGGCTCATTTCTTTGGCCACAAGTATCTCTACACCCGTTGATGCATTAGGCTGGGCTAGTTGGTATTGATTGTATGTTTCAATATTGCTAGCGAACACGCGCAAAGGACGATATAGAAAAAGAAAACTAGCGGTTGTCCTGTCCCTTTCTATGTCCTCCTTTGTGCGTGCTCGCTAGCAATATGGAAGCATACAATCTCTACACCTTCCGCAGTAGCGTGTGTTGCAGATCATTCGGAATAAACAAGGCATGGACATGTGCAGGAGCGGTTCGCCGCAAACGAAAGAAAAGAATACTGATGGCGCGTTTGAACGGCAAAGAGAGCGGCCCGAGTAATGCTCTTTTACTGCACACTGGCTGTTTATAATGTCTTGTGATCGTAATCTATCGCACGGATTTAGTATTGTCGGTATGGTTTTCTTGAACGCTATACGTGTGCGTTCATTGACATATATTTTCAAAATACTGCGCTCTTTGCTTTCGCATGCGACGGAGGCGTGCATAATCGCGCCTCCGTGGTTATGCACGGAGGCGCGCGAGCGCACGTGATCAGCGGAAAGCCGAGTGCGATGATCTACCTGGATCTACCTAGCGTTACTGTATATGCTACCTTTAGGTAGTAGAGTTGCGCATCTGTTTTCCAAACGCCGCTAGCAATCATGCATTGCGGAGAAGCTGACCCTCGGGCCAATTTTTGTATTTTTCGACGCCGCCGCTCAGCGAACTGAATTAACACTAGTCATGGATAGTCAATGTTTGTCGCCGGTATTCGACACAGCAGACATGTTAATCGGCGACATGGCAGGCATGTCGCCTGCGGAAACGGAGTTAACTTCACCGCATAGGTGTGGTTGCTAGCCAGACCTATGCGCAACTCTGCTACCTAAAGGTAGCATATACAGTAACTCTAGATCAACTGAACAAGCAGCCCCCACCTACTGTACGGCTCCCGAACACTTCGCTCCGTGTGCGCAGCGCACGCTGACCGAAGAAAGCAAAATAAAAATAAAGGGGAGAGATAAGGATGTGTAAAGCGTGGCAGACGGGGCTTTCGTACTACGTAGTTCGGCGCACACTGCCTTGCGAAGCTTGCAAAGAGATGCCTGTTGGAATCGTGTGGCGGCACTGATTTACCGCGGATGCACGCAGAAGTGTCTGTGGCACTGCCTACATAAGTTTATATGCGTAAATCATTGCATTCGTCGATCTGCAACACCGACAAGCTAATGCTGACCAACCACGGTCTCTCGTGCGTGTGCGACGTCGGTCGTTTTTTTAAAATGCATATAGCTTAATATATTGTTCTGCAAGCCTAGCTTATGTTGCAGGCGAGTAATTAAATTGCATGGAGAAATAAGAACTGAGGTTGAAGAGCGCTTTTGCACACACCGGTCGTTTGCGAACCAAAACACACTGCCGGTCTTGCTGTTGAGGAAACACGTTCGCGTCGGTCCATTCTTTTTCTTTGTTCAGGTAACTGATAAATTCGAGAGAGAGATGGAAGAAACTTTATTAACACTTGGCCGGCAGTTTGGTCTTGGTGGCCTCAGATGGCGGCGCTGAGTCCCTGAACTCGGGCGGCATCTTCAGCCTGCCGGACGGCCCAGAGCTAGTCGTTGAGCTCCGAGCTTCTGAGCGCCGCTTCTCAACGGCGGCGTCGCCGACGGAGAAGGTCCCCCGCGGCTCCCGCAGCCGGGACGGCGGCGGGAACGAGTGAGCTCGAGGCTTCCTGTTGCCTGGTATTGGCAGCAGCCATAGGCGCATCGCGAACGGCGGGCGTTTCTCGACACTTGTTGCCGGCGCATTCCCAGAGCATGTGGCACAGCGTTGCTCTGTGCCCGCATGTTTTACATAGATCGGTAGTGTATAAGTGCGGGTAGCAGTGGCGTAAGACGACCGGGCTAGGGTAAGAGTGGGTTTGTAGTAAGCGATAGCTTACAGCATCGTGCCTGTTTAATTTGTCATGCGGTGGCGGGAACTTGCGCCTTTCCAGTCTGTAGTGTTGGGTAATATCTCGGAACGTGATGAGACGATCACCCCACGACCATTGTTGTCCGAGTTGTTGCTGCGTGTCTGTCGAAGTGTCTCGATCCGGCAGATCAGAAGCCCCGTTAGTAAAAATAGTTTTACCTTGCTTCCGGCATTGTCAGGGCTCCCTCGTTGCGTGAATAGCGCACGGGGTATTGGGAAGTCATCGCAGCACGAAGATAAAAAAAACCTGTGACTAGCATCTGAAAGGCTGCGATATGCGACTGGTTTCGTTTTCGTGCCCAACAAAACATGGTGGATTGAGCTTATGGGATTGTCGACAGATGGCGCTGTACATCTTGAGTATCTAGAGTCACTGGAAAATTTCAGAGTACCGCAAAGGTAGGCTGCACGCAGGCAACATTCAGCGGCGGCGGCCATTTCCCTTCCGGACCGTCCGGCGCGTTGGTAGCGTGTGTTGAGAAGTGACCGATCTTTTCGCATCGATGCCGTGTTACGCTCGGCGTAACTGCAATATGTGTGTGTGTGTTTCTTCAAAAGTATATCAGAAGTGATTTCGAGTCATCGACAGTCATGAATCGACTGCGCGGTAAGCGGTGTAGCTAATGAAACGTGCGGCGAATGTTGCCATGTGCTCGCGAACTCTCTTCGTGGCTTCATCGGTCTCTTTTCCTTTCACGGCCGGGTGTGTTGGCAAGGTCCGGAGCTGTAGACATAGTTGCATTAGCGTAATGGCCGTGCGAGATGCCATTTACTTCGACACTTGGTGAATGTTGACTGTTTGCGCTAGCTCTGAAGTCGGTGTTCAGGTTCACTTCATAGCGCATTCGAGAACATTATCGAACATCGAGGACATTCAGCATTGTGTCCTTCGACTGATCGCTGACGCATACCTTACTTGCGCACCATGCTTGCTGTTCAGCTGGGTGTTATCTGTAATAGAAGTGGTGTGTGTACGGTAAGTGGAAGTTGTGCGTGAAGTATTTGTCTCGGTTCGGAACGCCAGCAGCCGAACGCATGGGCGAATCAGCGTGCGGTAGGTAAGGTGCATCTTATTTTGCGAACATGTTGTCATTTCCTAACAGATACGTAGAAAATAGGCCATCAAAAATTATTGACGTCAATACTCAGTTGTTTCATTTCCTATTTTTTGTCTCCTTAATATTCCCAACGTTGCAGTGCATTCCATATATTTTGCTGTGTTCCGACAGAGTTTTTTTTTTTTTCCGTTGCCAGCGCGTAAACGGCTGGGGTTAGGTTTCTGCACCGCTTTTAATTTCAACTTTTTTTTTCGTAATGCGCTCTTGTTAAAACTTCCTCGGCGCAGTGCTTCATGTTATTTTGATCAGAAATAGCACAGCCCGTAAACCTTTAACGAGCATACTACTGCAACACAGTATGTATATAGATCTAGGAATCGCATGAAATCGATTCCCTCAATGAGTGAGAGGATAAGCCATTTTTTTTTTGTGTGTGACCATTTCTCACCCACTAAACAGTATTGTAAGGGTACGCTCGGCGCAACGCAGCATTAGCAACATTTTGAAAAATTAGCAACATGTTTGAAAAAAATAAAATACGCTTAATAACATTGTCTTATACCAAGTTTATCAACATAGTTCCACACTTCAGTTTTGCGCAGTGGCAAATGATCATGCGACAATTGCCTTGAAGGTATACAGTAAAAAGTTATTATTTTAATAAGTCTTCGATTTCGCTCTCGTGCGTGACACGCCTATAACTCGAAATGCTTGCACAATCTGTTCAACAGATCGAGACATAAACTGCCCAGCAAATAGAAAGGTATGTAGTATGTAGTTATCCTGTTGCATGAGAGCTTTTCCAGCAAAGTTGGTGTAGTTCACTGCAGAAAGGAGTGTTCTTCGAGGGGGGCGAATTCATTCCGCGGCCAACTATGCAGCGACGTACAACGACGCTCTTTGACGTTAATGTTTCCCCCACGGAATGCAAAAATATACGAAATTCCCGGAGTAGCTCACCAGCAACGTTCGGTTACTGGTGAGCTACTCTCTGGCATCTGCATGACGCGTTTAAAAAAGCGACGAAGTACTTCTAGGGACCGTGGTGCTGCTAAATGTCCGGCCGCGCTCTGCATTCAACGAGCCTGCACCCAAAGCGCTTGGAAGGGATATGGCGGCGAGAGGTCACGTGATGCGAGTAAGCCAATCGCGTCGGCGGCGGCGCGCGGAAAACAGATGCGATACTCTGAAATTTTTCTAGTGACTCTATGAGTATCTTGAGTGGATGTAAATCAAAGGACGGTGGGCCGCCTCGCGTTGGGCGCTCACGGGAAGACGACAATTGAGGCTGTAAAGGGTGATATGGGATGGACAGGCTTTGAAGTGAGGGAAGCTCAGAGCAAAATGAGATTCGAAGAGAGGCTGAGGAAAATGAAGAAGAGTAGATGGGCAGAGAAGGTTTTCAGGTATTTGTATAGAAAAAGCGTTGACACGCAGTGGAGAAAAAGAACTAGGAGGCTCACCAGTAAATATACGGCTAGCAGTGCGGGCGATATGGCAACAGGGAGCATTAAGCGGAAGGTCAGGGAGGCGGAGAGGACTTATTGGATGACAGCGATGGAAAAGAAGCCGGCTCTGAGTAACTACCGAAAGGGGAAAAAACGAAATAAGGAGGGAAAGGTTTTATGATAATTCAAGGGGAAGCGCTTTACTGTTTGAAGCAAGGTCGGGCTGCCTTAGAACGCGAAGTTATAAAGCGAGATTCAGTAACGAAGACGAACACTGTACGAGGGCGGTCCGATAAGTACTTAGCCTTCGAAAGAAAACGGAAATTTTGGAATGGTGTCGGTTTATTTCTCAACATAGTCCCCTTTCAACTCTATACACTTGACCCAGCGATCCTCCAACTTCTTGATCCCGTCAGCAAAATACGTTTTCTCCTGAGCTTCAAAGTAGGCTTTTGTGGCGGTGATAACTTCTTCATTCGACTCAAATTTTTGTCCGGCGAGTGACTTTTTCAAGTTGGGAAACAAGAAGAAATCACTCGGGGCCAAATCTGGAGAATACGCTGGATGACGCACCACTTCGTAGTCCAGTTCGACAACTTGACCGTGGCGACGGCGCAGGTGTGAGCTGGCGCGTTGTCATGGTGGATGAGCACCTTTTTCTTCACCAAATGTGGCCGTTTTTTTTCGCAGTTCGGCGTCAAATCGGCCCAGTAATTCGGCGTAGTAGGGTCCTGTCACCGTTTCGTCCTTCTCAAGGTAGTCGACGAGTATCCCACCTTGAGAATCCCAGAAAATGGTGGCCATCACCTTTCCGACCGATGCGACAGTCTTCGCCTTCTTCGGAGCAGGTTCTCCGGGTGCAGTCCACTGTTTCGACTGTTCTTTGGTCTCTGGTGTGTACCAGTTGATCCATGTTTCGCCGACGGCCACAAAACGACGCAGGAACTCCTTCGGAGTACGCTTAAACAGCTTCAAACACTGCTGTGAAGTGGTCTCACGGATGCGCTTGTTGTCCGGAGTGAGCAAACGCGGCACCCATCGCGCCGACAGCTTTCTCATGCCCAAAATTTCATGCAGGATATGACCCACGCCGTCTTTTGAGATGCCTACTGACTCAGCTATCTCGCACACCTTCAGTCGGCGGTCTGCCAATACGAGGTCGTGGATTTTTGCCACGTTATCGGCCGTGGTAGCCGTCTGCGGGGCCCCTGGGCGAGGCTCATCAAAAACCGATGTGCGACCACGTTTAAACTCGTTGAACCAATTTTTGATGGTTGCCATCGAAGGAGAAGGCTCACCGTAGACGGCATCCAGTCGCTCTTTGATTTCGCTGCGCGATTTCCCTTCCAAAAACAAGAATCGAATCACCGACCGATTATGCTCTCTTTCCATTTTTAACGGACACACGAACATCACCTACTTCCTCAAGCGGCCAAAACAAAACCGCGAGCCTAAATCGACTGGACCTTCGCATGCGTCCCTCTAAGAGAGCGTACTTAACGTCAGTATATGTCTCATGCGATAGAGTCGCGCTCTCGCGGTGAGGCTAAGTACTTATCGGACCACCCTCGTACATGCTGCGGGGGAACTAAGGAAACGGTGGAACATGTACTGATTGAATGTGGCGATATTCACCCAGGTATACTTGTGGGCACGAGTCTACAGGAAGCCTTGGGTTTTAGGGACAACAATGGAAAGCTGAACACGTCCGCGATAGAAATAAGTAAGAGACGGTTAGAGTATTGGTGGCAGAAGAGTAGAGATAAAGTACAAAAATAAATAATGGGAGGGGGAAATAAGGTCATTCTGCCTTAAGAGGCAGAGAGATAGACCGTGAATTTATAAATATTTTTGGTATAATAAGATAGATTTAATCAATGTAGACAAGGTATTAGGCCAGCATGAAACAAGGAAGTTTTTCTTTTTTCTTCGAGCATGGTGGCAGACATGTCACCGCCCCGTTATAAAGGGGACGCTCATAGCATCCATCCATCCATCCATCCATCCCCTATTACTTTCAGGATAATTATTGAAAATTGAATATGTTCGTTGAAACATCAGGTGGTTTTTTTTTTTTTTTGTGAGCATCTGGGACAGTTGCGTCACCTGCCTGAGCAGGTCTCAACGACGCGCTTCTTTCTACATGGCCTCCAAGATCCGTTTCGGCAGCGCGACGAAACGCAACGTTAACCCAATGAATACACCAGGGTACACGAATGCAGAATTGCGACTGCCACTATCGCACACCTTAGGTAAATACAACGACCACTTCCAATTTTGGATTTCGCCGCCATCGGAATGCTGCCGCCGATGCCGGGGATCAAGCCAGCGTCCTCAAGCTCAGCAGTGTAGCATCTGAGTCACTAAGCTACCGCGACGTGTGGCCTGCGCATTGAAACGAAAATATGTGAACATTAAGAAACACTCGCGTGAAAGTGAAATGAAGGAACCTTAGCGAATGCTACGTGAGGTTCCTTAAAAATAAAGTAACATTCATTACGGTGATACTGATGATAAGGGTGTCCACGCCATACAGGTTAGAATGAACTGAACGGCGCTTATGAACAGTTGCCCCGGCCGGCTTCAAACAAATGTGCTATTCATGTCGATCAAATCAACGGACATAAGCAAAGCCGGTGATTATACAGAAAAAAGCGGTCTATGGGTGTTTTCATACCCTTTTCCTTTACGGGCTTATGCCAGGAATCTTGCCAGCAAAGTAGCCGGAATGTATAAAGGAAACAAAAAGCCCGTTTCTTGTCTTAGCTTAAGTAGATTTATGTTTCCCTTCTCGTCATCGCATCGGCACTAATGAACAGGTGTTGCGCTCTCCGACATTAACGATTAATTGAGCTGAAGAAGTGGATACATGGTGGGGACAAAATGCCTAATTGTTCTGACGGCTTCGGAAAGAAAGCTTAGAGATAAATCGCTTGCCTGGATGAGGAGTTACCAGAGTAGCTGCCTAATTGCATGCACATGCTAATCCTTCCATATATTTCATAATTAACTCTGAAACAATGACGCAAAATGCGCGATTTTACGAAGAAGCCCGCTTCTTTGAATGCGAGTCGAATTCACGCGCCAAAATCGTGATACAATCACGGGGTACACGCCGTAGTATGGAGACTCTGGATAGATTTTGACACTGTCGGTGAACCTAAATTTAGGCAGGTGGGTCTTTTTACATTTCGCACCGTTGAAAAGGGGCTGCCACGGCCGGGAATCGAACCCTAGCCCTAGAGTTTACAAGCGGTACACCTCCGTCTATGTTCGTTTTTGTAGGCCAAGAAATGAGATTAAAATCGGTAATACAGTATGCACATGCCAAGCAATTGTACATACATCTATGGAATTCGGATAGTCCCTCTATCCTAAAGTACCACACAACACTATGGAAAGCACGGACTTTTCATGTAGACATACGCGAAGAGGAATGTTTCGCGTGCGATGTTCGTGATTTGAGATGCCATACAGCCATATCGCCGCGACTGCTCTGTGAATCAACCGATCCGCTGACGTCACTGGCGCGTCCTGTGGAATTGGCGTGAACGTGGCCTCAGAAGCAGCAAAAGAGGTTGGTAAAAGGGAGATCGGCATAGAACGCACGCGGAAGAAAGACCACGCACGCACACGACCGACACATACGCCGTCACCTGCATGCTACGTCCCGTAAATCACACCGCCTGCCTTCGATTATAAGGCACCCGTGTGTGTCCCAAAGACATCCACTCCCCCCGTTCCCTCTGCCTTCCTCTTGATTGGCCCATTCAAAACGATTGCAAGTTTTCTCTTTTTTCTTGGTTTTTGTTGCTCACCTGATGCGCACGTCTGTGGCTGCCGCCGAGCTTGTGTCGATACACGCGCGTAGGAACAGCGAGGGAAAGGGCGCGTGGAAAGGGAACTGAGAACGAAGTTACAAAGAGGAAAGCGTAGGCGGAGGCGTAGAGAGGTGCAACTGTTGTCTGCGTCTTCAACGGGCGACCTTCATTGGCACCTCATACCGTTGTCTGTTAATGTGACGCAAGGGGTTCGGGTCCCATTCTGTGTTTCTATAACATCTTTTGTCTTCCTGTAACCGCTAACTGTCATCTCCTCCTCACCCCGATCTGTCTCTCCCTCTCCCACATAAGGGCCCCGCATTCAGACCCACCGCCTTGAAGCCCTAGCCGCGTGTGTTATGCGACGTCAGTCACAACACTTCGACGACGAGTCGGGGTCCTGAAAAAAAGAAAGAGCTCTCGCTCGACGTACAGCCATGAGCTAGGCCTCGAAGCGTTCGGCACATGTTGGTCGTGAAGACACCTCTGAAGAAGACGCCGTAAATTTGAATGAAGACGGACCTCTATTTTTTGGCTCGTTGAATCCTCGCACTCTTCTATTTGGACCGATCGTCGTCGCTCTTCGCATCTAACTCGCAACAGGCTACCGCCTTGAGTGAGAAGCATCGTGTCCTTCGGGAACAGTAACCGAGTAATTATTTCCTGCGAACACTTTGTGACGTGCCCCAGTCGTCTCTTTTCTTTGCCGGCTCCTTTTGTCGCATGCGCCGACAATAGCACGAGGGTACAACAGAGGCTTTCGAGAACTCGGCATTGAGTGGTTTCGGTGGTGGCGGCGGCACCGTCTTGCGGAGCAGCTGAGGCCCGGAAGAAGCGAGGACAGCTTCGCATCCGTTGTGTGGAGACTGACGTTTTGAGAGATTCCGCTAAAGACGTTGTCGTCTACCTCATTTATCATCGGTGCCAAGGTCGAAGTTCCCATGATGTGTTCTGTCGACGAGTGATCATTTTATTCTTTTCGGCCTGGTTATTGAACACCTACAAGCAAAGAAGCGTTGCTGTAGACTGTGTGCGGGGGACCCATCAAATTTTCTCTTCTTGCGCTGCTACCTTCTTTCTTGGTTCGTGTCAACGACTTGCCCTGGCTGTACTGTGTCGCTCTAGACGGCACCAGCTGTTGGTTAAACGTCAAAGATTTGCACACGGCGAAACAAAGGAGTTGCTTTCTTAGGTAAGCCCTCATTTTTTTGTTCACTGAAAGTGTAGAAAATGAAAATAATGAAACATTCATGCACTGTCTTCATCATTTATTCATATTTCCATATCCACTAGTCGAGAGAATAGATGATCATGTACACTAATTACGCTGAACTTTAAACAATGGAGTATCATTACAATACTGGTGACATTAGGGTGTCAATTGTATTCGGACAATGCGTAGCAGCAGTGAGAAAATTGTTTAAGTGTAGGAAACAGTTATGAGAAATCAGGCGCTTCAATGTAATCTTCACGGGTGAACAGGCTGCATTTATTGTCATTGAGTTGTCTGTTCGAAAAAATTGCACATTGAGGCTTTGGGCTTATATTAATGCTTTTTTTTCTTGAACGACATGCATAGCTATAACCTATGGTTTTCTTCATTCCGTGCATGATACATTGTCAACTGAGTCAAGTGAAAATAAAATAAATGCAGTTGACTCTCACTAGACGGATAGATCTTCAACGTCGAAACAACAATGGAGGAAAGCTAGCAAAATCATTCAAGCAAACTTAAATCCTACCGGACGTTCAAATAGTAAGAAGTACGTCTTTTGCAATCGATCTAAATAAACACAGTGAGCTCACCGCAACGGAAAACACCAATGCGACAGCGCTAGACATAGCTGGTACATTGAATTCTGTTTCATACTTCAACAGCAACCCATAACCTCGCATTTGTAACTGCCTAAAAGAACAATTTTGTATAGGCTGTAGAGAAGCAGTTGCGCAGGCGTGATTTATTATCACCAGGAAGGCAACGACCGTCTGTTATATCAAATTATCGGCGACGATAAGTGCACGTTGTCACATTTATTCGCATGTTTTATGTTGAATTTCTACGAAGCTTCTTGCCAGGCGTTTTTTCTTGACGTATACTGCCGCACTCATCACAATTTAGGAAAGAAGTCACGAACTGTGCATGCTTGCATCACGTGAGAGGCATATTTACATGCTCATTTTTCAATTCTCGAAGCTTTTACATAACATCTACAGCGGTAACACCGGAATGGGTAAGAACACAGTTAAAACCACCTCAGTATCAGTCTAAAAGACGCGATAATTCCAAAAAATAAAGCTTTTAATGTTTTCATTCTTTCCTCCAACAAGTGAAGAATGGAATCTGCTTCCCGACGAAATAGTATCCACCAAATTTTGTTCTGTCATAGAGAACTGTCTATAAATCCATTTAAATATTACCTCGAATATTTCTAAATGGGATGTCTTACGTTTTCCTTTGATTGTGTCGTCTCTTTTACCACGACGTCTGCATTTCTACGGTCTTTTACCACGATGTCTGCAATTCTATGGTTTTCATACTGCTGATTCGTCACATTTTTATTACAATTTTACACGTGTAATTAACCCCCTACAATAATGCCGATTTATAAATAAATAAATAAATAAATAAATACACGAGAAGAACGAAGACGAATTTATTCACCACACTGGTCTCTGATAGCGAAACTTTACACCTGTAAAATTGGCCCTTAAGAGTGCACATCCTCTAGTACAGCTTCGGTAACAATGTTGGCACCTTTTATTACGAAGCACTGCAAAATATGTACGGGCCGTACTCTATTTACATTTATTCACCCCACCTTGCTTTGCGACCATTGCAACGCAGTTTTCTTAAACGCTTGAGCTCGCAGATTGAATAACGTCGCATAATATTTGGACCGTGTGGTTTAGGCGAACTACGCACGTAGCAAAATAAGAAATCCAATACTTTGATTGTTGCTCTTTTAAAACTGTCGCTATAAAAAGATGCCGAGCAAAATAAATTATCACAAGGGACGCATTTTGGGTGACCTCTTTACAATTACAAGTGCATATCTTTCTGCCGCTCCCAAAGTGCAGTAGACAATTCCTTGATGCGGTGAATTTCTTATTCTCTACAACTATCCTTATGGAGATGGAAATAGAGATATGCAGATATATAAAAACGAATGAATCAATACGTGTGATAATGCTAGAATAAGACTGCTGGCTCCTGCTTTTGCTGCAAGCGAATTTCAGTTATCATCTGTAACACGACTGAACTTTCTCTAACATAATTTCGGTGCTCCACTGAGATGTTCCAACATCGTTAATCGTTTCCTGACATCTAAAGAGTCACGAAAACTCGGCATCCTAGAGCAGGTGCTTTTCGCCAAGGCAAGAAGAAAAAAAAAAAACAATTGTGTCAACACGTAACTCTTAGTGTCAGAGGAACTACGAAATATTTTCTACCGCTGCTACGTCTCGAACACTGTAAAATAAACGGGTTGAGAACATGTGGAACAGATGATGTGTATCTTCGAGGGAGACTAATGAAACTTTTAAAGAACGTCGTATGTTTAGGGAAACGAAGGGACTTCGATATCCACACTTATTTCTGACAGCTCTCGGTTGATAAACAATCCGCAATCTACCGAACTGAAAACAGAATATTGCGGGAAAAAAAAAACCTGGACAGCCTCTGCGTGGGATGCCAAAATATGATACACATTTTTTTCGCATGTGGTGGGTAACGGCGTTCCGAAACCGCTTCGTATATTCGAAGGCACGTAATTCACTCATTGGCGACGTTGTCGGTCCTGGCCTAACGTCTCTCCCCGTGTACAGACACGGCTTGCTGGTAGGAATGTTTATGGCGACATCCGCTTCACCTTACCTGGCCTTTCCACTCTAGCAGCGACTCGAAGTGGCCTACCCGGAGCTTTCCATATAATGAGCCTTGCGATGCTGAACGACAGACGTAAGAGAATTGTTTATGCTGGGCAGTACAGCTTCCTTAATAACAAAGACGCCTTTGCCTCCCGCAGTCGCAATATGCATTCAACCTACACGCTCCGAAGCAATCTCTTTTGACGAACAAACTCATGGCCCGGTTTACCTCCCAGTCTAATAATAATAATATCTGGGGTTTAACGTCCCAAAACCAAGATATGATTATGAGAGACGCCGTAGTGGAGGGCTCCGGAAATTTCGACCACCTGGTGTTCTTTAACGTGCACCTAAATCTAAGTACACGGGTCTCAAACATTTTCGCCTCCATCGAAAATGCTGCCGCCGCGGCCGGGATTCGATCCCGCGATACCTCCCAGTCTAAGTAAACCCGTTGAAGCATGCGGGTGTGCCCATCGTAAAAAACAATAAAACACACACACACACACACAAACAGGAAGCCCATCGTTCGGGGCTTTCTTTGTAAGAAAAACAGTTCAACCATACTGAACTATTATGCTTAGAAAAAAAACTAATGAGAAACCACGCCAGAAATGAATATTACTTAGAATTTCAACTTCGATCTATGAATACACTGGTAAACTCTGATACAAGCTACTTCGTTTTTACGATGAATTTTTGTAATGTAACTGATATTTATTGGGGATACTTTTTCTTGTTTTACTAATCTTAGATATTTGATACAGTCCTCGAAGCGTTCATTACATATGTGCTTTCTTGAATCGAAAGAGTAAGTGTCGGATAAAACACAACTAGCATTGACATTTAACAGCTTTTTCTGCTCCGTATTTGCACTGGCGGATGGTAGCGACCCGTATTTCATTCCTGTAACAGATCCCCCGTCTATACGAGACATTTTTGTATCCGGTGAAGGTGTGCTGTCACTGTTGTTAAAACTGGACACAAAGAAATCTGGAATTGACGGCATACCCAACACTTGTTTAGTCAGGTATGCTGAATGGTGCTCCAAGTACTTATGTTTAATATTTAACAAATCGCTATCAGAAGCTCAATTGCCAAGAGAATGGAAGTACAGTAAAATTATTCCGATACCAAAAGGTGGCGACTCGCTCCAAGTAACTTGTTATAGGCCAATCTCCCTACTGTGTTCTTGTTCGAAGATACTGGAACACGTAATTTTCACGCATATATCGTCATTTCTTGAAAAGAACAACCTAATTGATAATAGGCAACATGGTTTTCGCAAAGGCAAATCAACAGTGACGGCACTCCTCGAAACGGTCCATGATTTTGCTGCTGCTATTGATGCTCACTCTCAAATATACGTGACTTTCTTGGACTTCCAAAAAGCGTTTGACTGTGTTTCGCATTCAAAACTGTTATTAAAGGTTAGGACAATACTAAAAAATACTGCATTAGTGTCATGGATAGAGGCCTACTTGTACCACAGGCAGCAATGTGTATCAATGGATAATGTTTGCTCAACTCCTGCAGCTGTCGGGTCGGGCGTTCCACAAGGGTCGTTGTCGGGGCCGTTATTTTTCCTAATATTTATAAATGATATAGTTAATGCAGTGTCTGTCAAAATTAAACTATTCGCAGACGACCGCGCAATTTATCACCGAATTGATAACCTTCACGACCACGTCCAACTAAAAGAAGCTCTTCAACACGTTGAAAAATGGTGCGAAACCTGGCAGATGAAAATTAACCCCCAAAAGACAGTTCTTATGAGGATAACAAGAAAGCATTCACCACTACAGCTTAGCTACTGCTTAAATGGAATCGTCTGGTCAGAAGTAAAATCTTTTAAATATCTATGTGTCATACTCACATCCGGTGGAACGAGCACGTGGCTTACATAAAGAAAAAAGCAATTAATAAACTAGGATACTTAAGACGAACTTTGCGCCAAGCTCCTCAAGATATTAAGCTATTAGCTTATAAAACGTTTATCCGACCAATCATCGCATACGCATCAGTAGTATGGGACCCCCACACGAAAACAAACATTGCCCACTTAGAAAGCGTCCAAAGAAAATCGGTACGGTTTATTTTTAATATGTTCAGCTGGCACACATCTGCAAGTATGCTAGTGGAAAAGGCTGAACTGGAACCCCTGAAATTCCGGCGTCACACAGAAAGACTCGTGTACCTATACAAGATTTTTCACAACAAAATAGGAATAGAAAAGGACCAGTTCATTCATCCTGTAAATAGGCGAGTTACACGCTCTCATCACTCACAAAAACTACGGGACTATAAATGCCGAACAAACGTATTTCAGAACACATTTTTCCCACGAGCGGTAAGGGAATGGAATCAGCTCCCAGCCGTTGTCGTAGAACGCACGACCACGGCAGATTTCACTCTGACACTTAAGGCTCATTTGTCGACTGTTTAAATATTTGAATCTACTGATTTCTTCTGTCAATGTCCGCTTGTGTATTTCTATCTGTATGTTACTTTTTTGTTGTTTTTTTCCTTTCGTCTTTTGACGATGCATAACTTCAGTATCAGTTACCTTACATGCGACAAAATGCGCTTATTCTTTCATGCCATGTGAACTATGCGTTAATAGTATTTCCAATACAATGGTTACAGTGCAGTTATGTAGTATTGTGATTATCGATGTAAGTGTTGATATTATTGCTGTAAAAAGGTACTCAGTGTGTAGAATGGCGCTATCACTTTCTTGTTCGTTGCGTAGTATGTATGTATTCTTTTTGTATGTATTTGTATGTATTCATTTTTGTATCCCCACTCCTGCTTACAGCCTTCTTAGGCTAGCAGTACTTTACAAACAAACAAATAAATAAATAAATAAATAAATAAATAAATAAATAAATAAATAAATAAATAAATTTAGGCAGGGTTCCGGCCTCTCGAGCTAGCACGTCCAGCCTTCCTGTCACTTTGCTGTCGGGCAAGAATTCTTATCATTTAAATAGGTCGCGAGGGCCCAGCAGTACAACTGGCTATATTCGTACAATACATTTCTGCGTCGCAAAGACAAAAATCTGTGGCCGGAAGCCCTGCGTCCCACCTTTATTGAGTTGATGATAAATATCGAGGCTTACAGCTAAATGTGGGCGTATAGTACTTCTCAATTATGTCCATCTTATATACCAGGGAAGAGCTTCCACCTGTCCCGTCGTTGTGTGTTTCTTTGCTCTGTGTATGTGCTCTTTTGCGGCTAAAAAGTGTCATTAAGAGCTTCCACGCGGTAGTACCATTTACTTGATTCTTGGTTTGCTGCTCTGCGGTGCAGTTAACGTGAATAAGTGTTGCGGTTTAACGTCCCAAGACCACAATATGATTATGAGGGACGCAGTAGTGGAGGGGTCCGGAAATTTAGACTACCTGTGGTTCTTTAAATAGCGCCACCTCTAGGTACACGGGCCTCATGCATTTTCGCCTCAACGAAAATGCGGCCGTCGCGGCCGGAATTCGATCCTGCGACCTTCGGCGCAATTAACGTTAGCTTTAGGCCTTGAACTTATAGCCTCTTTGAGATTGAACCACGCACCCATCAGGCAGGCACTGTCTCACTTGACGCGAGGCAATGCAATTTGGTCATGCAGTTTCAAATGCTTTGACAAAAGACGTAGAGCTGCTTTCGCGTTGTGTCAGTTGCTTACGGGAATCACCGGCACCAGCAGCGTGATCCCTTACCGCTTTCTTCGTCGTTAACCTTCACTTCTCTGTGCCTTTGTGTGTCAACATGAGTGTTTCATTGATTGAGGACGACCGATGATCTAGTGCCTCCTTACATAAAACGAGCTGCTATTGTCTTCGCGGTTGAAAAGCGACCAATTGAGACAAAAGCCACAGCTCGCGCGGGCCACGCACCAAAGCTTGAATGTGCATAACCTTCCCAGCGTGTCAGGGCATAACTCACGCCTCGAAGCTGACGACAAATATGTCTAGAGATAATGAGGCACTCAGTAGAACACGCCGCAATGCGACTGAAAGGAAAGCAAATCAGAGCGACAGACAACAATCACAATCATCATTAGCGTGATCGTAATTATCGCCATAATTAGTACGCGTGTCGCTGCCACCTGGAGGCATCTCCCAACGATCTACTACTACCTCAGTTCAGCCTAATTCATCTGCATACCTACACACTTTCAAACTTCATGCGCATCATTGCGACAATGCTTGCTCACACATGATTCCTAAAGGCAGAGCCAGATGGGATACACATAATTAGGTTATAACGTGACGTGACGGGTATTATGATGGGTGCGCCAAACCAAGAGAAGTACAACAGCCACACCGAGTGCTCGGTGAAGATGATGATGATCGCCTTTATGAATGGCTCACACCCACTCTGGGGGATTGGCCAAGAAACGAATAATATAGGTAAAAGTGGTCACATATGAATTCTATGACGCTTGAATGAATTATCCTGTAAAATGTTGTTGTTCACCTATTAATTGTGGCTAACACCCACTGCGGTGGATTCGCCAAGAATCAAGTGCTTTCGTGCAATGTGTTAAAACTTAATAGGGCGGTTTATAGAACAGAACAGTTACAAAATTATAGTGGAAATTTTGGTGCTCGACGAAGTTCAGAAAAAACAAATCCTTTGTCCTCACACAAGCACACACATTATATATATATATATATATATATATATATATATATATATATATATATATATATATATAATGTGTGTTTGTGTGTGTGTGTACAGAGAAAGATAAGAATAACGTTTAGCTAATTAACAGATTGGTTTCATTAAGATAATTTCGTATAGCCACGCATACCTTCGCATTGGAGGACCCAGAAATCGAGGCTCCAAAAGACAAAATGACAGGCACAGGTAAATGCATTGCAATAGCACGTAAAGGTGTTTCTAACAAGGCTTTTCATGCTATATTGAATCGCCTGCACGTAAAAAACAAATGATCTATTGTTTCTAGTTCACGACAGAACGAGCGTAGTGGAGAAGGGACCCGAGCAGAACCGTGTTGGTAGAAATTTGGTTTCGGTACAATGTAAATTCAGTCCGTTCCTCGCTCTCTGCATCAGACGCTAGGACGGATATTACGCTGTCAACTAAACGCCTTTTGGCAGATATTTGGTAGTAGCACATAATAGGAGTGTTAAATTCGCTCAAACCCTGTCGTTTGCATATGATAAGTGAAAGAAAAAAAAACGCCAGGCCTGCGCTAAAACCGCAGCACAGTCACAGCGAAAGCTGGAAGAGCGGCGTTTCTTCGTTGTAAGCTCTCTTGGGGCTACCATACAGGTACACTAGGAAAGGTACCCACTACGCCATAAATCACAATTTTTGTGAGTTGGGAATACCTA